>NC_142940.1:59439689-59487189 GCF_046866305.1 Octopus bimaculoides
CAAACCCAATAATTTGTTTATTCATTTTCCGAACTAATAATAATAATAATAATAATAATAATAATAATAATCCTTTCTGACCCTAACGCTAACATTTTGGGGGAGGGGAATAGTCGATTACATCGACACCAATGCGTAACTGGTGCTTATTTCATCCACCCCCACCCCCACCCACCCCCGAAAAGATGAAAGGCAAAGTCGACCTCGGCGAAATTTGAACTCAGAACATAAAGACGGACGAAATACCGCTAAGCATTTTATCCGGCGTGCTAACGTTTCTGCCAGCAAGCCGCCCAAATAATAATAATAATAATAATAATAATAATAATAATAATGACGATGATGATGATGATGATGTCGATGACAATGACGGTGATGATGATGATGATGATGATGATGATGATGATGATGATGGTGATGATGATGATGACTATAAATATAAAAATGAAACATGATGAGGCCTGGAACGTCTTTGATTATAAGTTTATTGTCTACTCGATAGTGGACGACCTGTGGTTAAACAACAATTTAAAAACAATTCTTTCGGCTTAACAAAATGTTCTTGGTTACAATACAGAACAGCCTCACGCACACACATACACACACATACCCCACACCGCAATGACAACACACACATACATTGTACTGGACACGAACCAGAACACAAGTTCACACACACACACACACACACACACACATACACACATACACAGACAACACTGGACATAATATAGACACACACACACTTTGTAGTTACGAAACAGCACACACGCTCGCGCGCAGACACACACATACTCAATATAACATAACGTGCCCTCGTATACACACACACACACACACACACACACCAACACTGCCATTATACAGGGTGTCCACAAGGCCCGGGTACATGGAGTAAATAAAATCATAACATAAACAATTAAATATAAGAAATAATAATTTTTTAAAGTATGTTTTAATCCCCATGTACCCAAACTTTGTGGACACCCTGTGTGTGTATATATATATATATATATATATATATATATGCACACATACATTGCTTGCACAACTAGTCACAGCACAGAAAATGCAAACATACATATACATATGTCCACGCACACATAAGCACCTACGGGCACGCGTTTGCGTACACACACACACACACACACACACACATAGACACACAATTGCACACAAACACGCACACACAAACACAGAACGGTACCGCACAGCAGAACAAACATCGAAATTGTGACAATACTCCGAAATTGTTCAAGAAAACAAACACGAAGCTAATAAATTTCCTTCAAAACAACACAACCATCTTTCAATAAATAAAATAAAATAAAATGAAATAAAATAAAAATTAAATTTATAATTAAATAAATAAATAGGGAGACAGTGACATTGGACAACGTATTCCACTGAAATACGAAAAGACATGATGGTCACGGCCGGACCGATTTTAATCATAAGCGGTATGCCCAGTCAGTATTGATCTTATACAAACAACTTCTCCACGGGATGGTCACGTGCGGGACCCTTTTGATCATAAACCGTTTGCTAGTCAGTATCAACCTTGCATTACAACAAACTTCTCCACAGGACGGTCACGGCTGGGACGCCTTTGATCATAAATCGTCTTCGTAATCAATATTAATCTTATGTTACAATAAATAACTTCTCCACGGGTTGACCATGGCCGGGACGCCTTTGACTATAAACCGTCTGCTCAGTCAGTATCGACCTTGTTTTTATAACAAACAACTCCACGCAGCGGTCATGGCCGGGACGCCTTTGATCATAAACCGTCCCCTTAATCAGTATTGATTTCGTATGATAATAAACAACTTCTCCATAGGAAGGGCATGGCCGGGCTGCCTTTGATCATAAACCGTTTGTTCATTTAGTATTAAACATTACGTCTTAACTTCTCCATGGGATGGTCACAGCCGGGACACTTTTGATCTTAAGTCGTCTGCTCGGTTACAACTGACCTTAGGTTATTATAAATAAAAATATTAAAAAAAACTTCTGCAACAATTCTATAATCGAAACTAAATAACGCCACACCACAAATGTTCTGAATGAAAGACGGGATGGTCAAAGCTGGAACGTCCTTAGAAGAGAACCTGTTTAAGGTTAATTAATTCCAACAGCAATTATAAATAATCGAACGACTGTTTGTGTGTGTGTGTGTGCGTCTCTTCTCTCTCCACATCGCGGGGACCACCAACTCTGGCTACAACATACAAACAAACATATAAACACAAACAGCCCCTTAAACACACTCCATTACAACGCCGCCATCTCCTACAAGGCCCAACACATCGAACTACAACCATAGGAACGGCACACCACCTCCACCACCACCACCACTATCGGTACTGGGAAAGGACACGCACAGTATAATGTAGTGCTAAATAGACTATATCTGAAATTAGGACGAGATGGTCACGGTAAGAACGTTGTTGATCATTAGGTCGGCTGCAAGTTGAAGATTAAACAAGTGTAACCGGACTATGATACTGCAATACCATAATGCTCCAGCAGTGGCTACAATAAACTGCACAACACGCGACACCATCGGCTATAATGTGAGGCTCTATGTGGTTGTTCGATCTGCAAGAAATAACAGTCAAATCTTGCCTTAAAGCATGCCCTGTTGTCTTAGAAAAGAATGACATGCTGGGTATTATGGTCCTTGTTTCGCTGCAGATAGACAAGGAATCGCTTCGATCAGAGATCAGCTCGTTAAGAACGAACCTGGGGTTAAACAGTAACAAAAAAATCATACCTAGCACACAATACTATAGCACGAACGGAAAGATGCTAAAATATTTTCGCCACTGGCTACGATAAACAACACTACAGGTACGACAATACAGCGTCACTGGTTACAACAAATAACATAATACAACACAGCACAACACAATCACATCGAGCCGAGCCGAGCCGAGCCAAACGGGGAAGCCTGTCTTCTACGTAGGTCTTGCGGTTTGCCAGAAACAGCAGCTTAATCTCCTTAAATCACATTTAAAATAAATGAAGAACTTGTAGGATAATGTGGTCCGTGATATTCATTAAGATGGTCGTGACTGGAACACCTTTGATTTATGGGTCCGCTCGATCAGGTATGATACGAGGTTGAATAACAGCAAAAACAACAACACACACGAGTACTGTAATAATGTGTGTACCACTGGCTATAATATACAACACAACAGGAAATGACCGGCTACAAAAAATTAAACCCCGCACCAACTGGGCTTCTTCGACTGACTGTCAACTAACAAACACACAGACACAGAGACAGAGAGAGAGAGATAATCAAAGTAATATATATATATAGAGAGAGAGAGAGAGAGTAAGCGATAGAGAGAAAGTTAATAACAGAGAGAGACTATAAGTTACACACACACACACACACACACACACACAGATCACTGATTGCAATACACACACACCCAGACACAGACCACTGGTTACGATACACTCGCATACACACAGAGGTACACACATACACACACACACACTTTAACCGCCGGCACTCATTCACTCACACATACCCGCACACGCTTCTTTTCATTCACACACAGAGGCAAACATACACACACACACGCACAGGCACACACACACACACAAACACACACAGAGGCAAACATACACACACACACGCACAGGCACACACACACACAAACACACACAGAGGGACAGTGACTGCAACACTTACACACACATATTCCTTCGTTGTCTTTCTCTCTGCCTTTCCCTTCCTGACACACATTCAGAGAAAGAGAGAGCGAGAAAGAGAGAGAGAGAGAGAGAGAGAGGGAGGACTAACTTCTCATTCACATACTCTTTCTTCACGCTTCACACACACACACACACACACACACACACACACTCCGAGAGAAAGAGAGAGAGAGAGAGAGAGAGAGAGAGAAAGGGAGAGAGTGAGAGTGATAGATACGGCTAGTGATAGTCTGCCTTTTTTCTTTCACTCACACTCACACACACACACACACACACAGATAGTGAGTAGCGGCTACTAACACACCCTCTTCACACACACACACACATACACACATTCACTTTCCTCACATTCACACATAAAGACAGAGTGACGGACAGACAGACAGAGGTGGGCACTCACACCCTTCCTATCTCTCTCTCTCTCTCTCTCTCTCTCTCACACTACTTCTCCCTTCCCACCACCGCACATTTTACCCTCTAACCCTCCCCTCGTACACACTTTCTTTACTTCACACACACACACACACACACACAAAAGATAAACCGATAGAGAGAGAGAGATAGTGCGGCGGACACTGTCAGTCTTCCACCGTCTCACACACACCAACCACCACTACCTCTCTCACTCTGTCACTCGTTCTCATACACTCATACTCTCTCTCTCTCTCTCACACACACACACACACACGTACACTACACTCACTCACACCTACACTCACAAGCGGCAGACACCCTCACTCACGTAGACTGAGCAGTTTTAGCTTATGATGCCTGCCTGTTCTCGCAGTCACTCTCTCTACAGACTTACACTCACACACACAGGAGCTTTTATGCAGGAGTGTACAGAAAAACCAAGCATTGTCTGCTTTTTGGAGTCTTACTTGGACATTTAAAGGGATTTATATATATATATATATACACACACTAACACAGACAACAAACATACACATTTGTATATATAAATACATACAAACACATTTGTATATAAACACACACATATAAGTGTGTATATAATATATATATATATATATATATTGAGTGTTTATATATATATATATATATATATTTATATAATATAATATAATATATTTTATTTACATATATATTGTTTTGCTTGGCTTTCCGTTTGCTTTCATGGAATCTAATACAACTTGATGACACCAAAGGTAAGTTCTGACAAAGCCTTTAGTTTTATAAACACGTTATATATATATATATATATATATATATATATATATATATATATATATGATTATATGTAAATATAATTGTTAGTGAACATCGAAATATTTAATGTACGTCTTTGACATAAAACGTGTAATAAGGTTTATGTATAAGACATAGGTTTCATTAAATATATACGTACGTATGTATGTATGTTTGTTAGAGTATGTAATGTATGTAAGTACAATGCGTGATGCGAGTACAGTTTCTAGTTACTTTAAGCTATTGTCATATGTACGTGTGTGGATTTATGTATATATGAGTAATATGTTACACACACACACACACACACACACACACACATACACACATGCATGAGTATATATAAACAATGTTTATTGTGTGCAAGTTTAATCCAGTGTGTGTCTGTGATACATGCGTGTGTTGACCCTAGCACACATACACGTATATATATATGCACAGACAAACAACACACGCATATTAGTGCGTTCGTTTTTCCTGATCGTGTGTGGATATATATATGTGTGTGTGTGTGTGTGTGTGTGTGTGCCTTCAGTTCTTGTTCATGCTATTGTTGTCAGCCTGATAACTGAAGCTTAACTTTATCTCGCGTACTTTGGGTATATAGTAGCATATACACGGATAGCAATAGATATACATATATACCCAGAGACATTGATAAATACGGGACATAAAGGAAGGACACACACACACACACACACACACACACACACACCTCTCTCTCTATATATATATACATATAAACATTGTCCGCTTTACGATCTTTATTTATAAACACTTACGCACAGACAGCACACATACATCGTATAAACAACCTGGTATTATAGTATATTCTTAGCCAAGCCAAGCCTACTGTGCAGTAGAATCGAACCCATAACCGCCCACGTGGTTTTCGAAACAAACTTGACCATACAACTGTGCCAGCGGCTATACAAATATATGCATATGCGTGTATTGTAATCTGTGAGTGTCCATATATATATATATATATATATATATATATATATATATATATATATATATATATATATATATATATATATATATATATATATATATATATATATATATATATATATATATGGCCCCCTTTTTCTTTTTTAGACAGACTGTTTCCTATATTTGGAAATTGTAGTTTAAATGGCTTGGCAAAACAGAAAAAAATTTCATGCTGTAACTATAATGAATATGTTTCTCGTCTGAGAATCGAAACCATGTCACCTATCCTACTCGATAGACTTGCCGCGTACCAAAAACGTGTACTAAAATGTCCACTATTTATTTCCATCAACATAGAACCAAAAGACCATGGACTGTTGAGGTTTTTTTAGCCCAAGGTCACCCGTGAGGTAGGAGACATTACCAAAGACATTCCAACCATGACCACCTCATTTTGTTACAAGTATATCTAGGATTACAGCAAGAACTGTGTTCTTCCTTTATTTATTAGTGGCAGTGATCTGAGGAAAATTTTGCTGTTATTTCTAGCAAATCGATCCAACCATATCGAGACCTCGTTGGCACATAGATTGTCTAAGGTGCTCGTATATGTGATGCAGTAACATTCATGCATTTCTTTTTTTAAATGCATAGCAGTTGCAGGGAGCCTTTTTTGTTTAAACTTATATTCTATAAAATATTGTTATTTGATCCAGATCAGTCCTGATCAACGATGTTCCAACCGTGACCATCGTGCCTTATTTTTCCCATATCAGGGACTTCACATATCCTATACGTCCTTCCCTCGTTTTTTTAACGACAGTAGTGTGTGACTTTCTTATGATTTCATTGCCTATTTCTAGCAGGTAGTGCAACCACAAAGCGGTTCCCAGCGACTGTGTATATGGACGGGGGTGGGGGGTATCGAGAATGTGATAACCATTCCTTTCCGCATGACATGAACCGGGGGGGAAGTGGTGATACTCATACATTTTCCCCACTGTCCGTTGCTTTGAAGTGGCTTAGCCTTAGTTAGTAATCGAAGTAAAATCGAATCTGAAGTGATGCGAATCAAAATCGTTTTTTCAGATGAAAAATCGAAACCGATTCACCAGCTTCCCTCACGGCTTATCTTAGCATTTGACACATATTATAGGAGACGACACACATGCCTGCATGTGTGTAAACGTGTGTATATACATGTGTGCATGTACATGTATTTATCATGTATATACACGAATGTATGTAACTTTGTGCATGTGTGTATGCATTATATATGTGTGTATATGTATCGTGTGTAGACGTGTATATTGTGTGTGTACAAATGTATGTGTATATACGTCCGTGTGTGTATGTGTTATATACCAATATAAATGTGTGTGAGTGTAGATTTGTATGTTTGCATGCGCGCGTGTGTGTGTGTGTGTGTGTGTGTCTGTATATTTAGGTATACATAGGGTGTGTATATGTGTATACATTTGTGTGTGGATGTGTGTGTGTGTGTGTGTGTGTGTGTGTGTGTGTGTGTGGCTGCAGTTAGAGAGACTTTATATCAGTGAATTGGATCATCATGTGTGTGCGTGAGTGTCTTTAGATAGACAGATAGATAGATAGATAGATAGATAGATAGATGTGTGTGTCTGTTTTCAGAGACTTAGAGAGAGAGTGTGTGTGTGTGTTGGCAGTGTATGTTAGATAGCATTGAACTAAAAGGCAGTGTTCATCTACCAAGCAATGTGTCTCTTTACCCGCTCTCAGAAGCCCCACGTCAGGGCAATGATTTCGGTTCTAGTAAACTATGTTTAACCCCCTTACATGTTGGCACAGATCGACGATTGATTAGATCGACCCAGAACGGCGAAATACAAAAGCCAACCTCGGCTGGGTTTGAACAGGGAGTTCAAATCCCGCCGAGACTAAATTTAACTTACAGTAAAAGAGCTGCAACAAATACTGCATGTAAGATGTTTTGTCCGACCGACGTTCTTAACACCGACCTAGAGACGCGATTTCGTATCTCGCCGCGGTCGAGATTATCTTTTTTCCTTGAAGGTTGATAAGATAAAGAACCAATCAAGTATTGAAATATGGTTAATCGATTTCACCCCCACCCCAACCATCCCGCTACCAAAAACGTTGTGACCTTGTGCCCATTTTGGAAATCATTAAATTTTTTATATCAGCCAAAATAGCCTGTACGTGGTAGGCCAGGTTTCTAGAAATAGCGACCATATTTCCCTCAAATCGTAATCTGTCGTCTTAATAAAGAACACATTGGAAAATGTGATCACTGATCAAAAAGAAGACTAGTATGGATGGCCACATCTGGAATTTCTTCGTTCATAGATGTGTTAAATCAGGTCTGACCGAGGGTCAAAAAACAACAACAACAACAACAATCACTGAAATTATTTTATTCTTATTAGAAGAGCAGAAAGGTGGCGATCTTGCAGAATCGTTTAGATGCTGGACAATAATGTTTAGCGGTATTTCGTCCATCTTTACGTTCTGAGTTCAAATTCCGCCGAGGTAGACTTTGCCTTTCATAATTTTCTGGGGTCGATGAAATAAGTACCAGTTGAACACCGAGGTATCGGTATTTAACCGATTAGCTCCCCCCCCCCACTCCACGTAAATTCAGGCCTTGTGCCTATAGTAGAAAGGACCATTATTGCAATGACGATGCGAATGCAGAATTAATAGAACGTCTTTGCAGTATCTGTTCTGGCTCAATACGTTTTGAGTTCAAATCCCGCTAGGCCATCCTCCTCCTCCTCTTTTTTTTTTTTACATTCTTTCGTGGCAGGGGGTGGGGTCAATAAAATATTGTTCCAGTCAAGTACTGCAGTCGATAGGACTGACTGATCCTACCTACTTCGTTTCCAGCCACCACTACCACAACCACCAAATGTTTGATCTTGGGCTTAATTAAATAATAGTTAAGTTTCAACCATTGACCTTTGTTGAGTTACGACACCGCCTTTTAAACGTTTGAAATCCTTATAAAATTTCATTTGTGTCTTTAATAACACACACACACACACACACATATTAGCAGATATGTGCTCACTTCCAAGCCTGCGTGTTTTATTGAGGCTAGGATATCTTTGCCTCGGTTCTACTCTGGACCAAGCCAACAGACGTGGTGGGTGAGGGTCCAGAGAGGGTCTTTGAGATGTCTTGCAAGCCTTCTTGGATCAAATGTAGAATTCTGCAACAGACTCTGCTAACTTTTTTTTCAATAATCACTTCAATAGTCTTCCTCGGATGCAAGTGGACGACCACCTTACACATACTCACATGCATACATACCTGCATACACACATACGTACGTGCACACACTCACACACGCGTCATTGCGTTGATGTTTATTTGTGCTGTGTAGCTCTCATAATGCAAAGTTATGATCAAACGCCTTCCAGCTGTGACCGTCCCATTGATACTTACCAGGGAACTACATTATCGTTAATGTATTCCTCCTATTTTAGTCTTCTCTTATAATAGAAGACAAAAATTCCATTCGCACGCAAGTTGAATTGATTCCAAATATATGGCTGGCTGGTTGGTGCTTAATTTTTTTTATCGACCCCAGGAGGGTGAAAGGTGAAACTGACCTTGGCAGATTGGAACTCAGATCGTAAAGGAAACGCAACCAAATACCGCAAATCATTTTGTTTCATTCTCTGGCGAGTTTA
The DNA here is from genome assembly GCF_046866305.1 of Octopus bimaculoides. Lineage (NCBI taxonomy): Eukaryota > Metazoa > Mollusca > Cephalopoda > Octopoda > Octopodidae > Octopus > Octopus bimaculoides. The sequence goes on from NC_142940.1 coordinate 59,449,268, forward strand.
GAAATTCAGCGCCATTATTTTAAAGATGCTAAAATGAGATATAATAGACAGATTTATGATCGTAAGCATTCCGGCCGTGGCCATCCATTAAAAAAATTTTTTTTTTCTTTCTTATCTACAAGAAACCCAAGGCTGCATTTTTTTTTATATAACATGCCCTTTTCCAAAACAGGTTGAGTAACCATATAAAGGCTCTCTCGTTAGCTTATAATCTTCATAAGTTTTAGTGAGGGTATTAACCGTTTTTGGTACTAGCCTGCCTATGGCCGTCTCTGGGTCTATGTTGCAAGCTTCTTGTTTTATAATGATCTGAATTTTATAAAAAAAAAAAAAAACCTTGCATCGTAATTTCCTGTTAATCTATAATTTCCTGTTAATCTATAATTTCCTGTTAATCTATATCCCTAAGCAGCGTATTAATTTATATCAAACAATGACGAAGTTATTTTACCAGAATTTTCTTTTTCAAAATTAACTGAAACAAAAGCATCGTATTTTGAGAGAAATATGGTAACAAAAGGTTTAAAGTGATCAACATTAAACTCCCTCTATCAAAACTGAGCAGCAGCTCAATAATGTTAAAGTTATTTTACTAAATTCTTTATTATTGTCAAAATTAATTAAGCCAAAAACGGCGTATTTCAAGAGAAATATGGTAAGAAAAGGCTTAAAGCAAACTCCAAGTAATATAGAACCCAGCTGCTGCTAATACTTTTGTAGCGAAACCACGCCGAAGTCCCATGTATATTGTACTACCATATGTAATAAAGATCTTGAGTTTAAGGTCTAAATTGTCTCATAAACCTTATAATACTGGGTATTAAAGGAATAAAGGTATTATTCACAGTCTTAATCTTCATCTTGGTTATTGTTGTGGGGTGGGGAATGTGCGTATTAAGAAGTTAATATTTTACTCTAAAATTTCACCTAAATCTTCACTGCTCTCCCCCCCCCCCCGCCTTTTTTTAAAATTATTTTTAATTGTGAGCTGTTCCGTTGATCGGATCAACTGGAAACCTCGTCGTCGTCAGCGACTGAGTGCCAACAACAACAACAACAACATTTTACAAGGGAAGGTTATAGTCGAATACCTCCTTTACTTTGACTAATAGTTTACTTAATCGATGAAAAAAAAAAAACAGTTGACGCCAGTGAGATTTGAACTCAGAATGTAAAGAACGGTGATAAAATAGTACAAAACATTTCGTCGGACGCTTTTATGAATCTAGCAGTCTAACACTTTAAAAAAAAATTGTTTAGCTTCAACATCGTTAAAATGGTGTTCACACAAGTTCGCTGGGAAGTTCTGAATGTAGTTAATCACGTGAGTTACCTGTTATCTTTTTCTCTTTATCTTCTCCCCCCCCCCCAACACACACACTTAATCTTTCTTTTGTTATCATTTTCTTTCGTCTAACTTACACAATGTCATTGAAATCTAATATTACCTGGGGTCTTTTGCACCTTAAAAGAAATACTATAGCCATTGAGAAGTGTTGTTGTTGATGTTGTTGTTAGTGATGGTGGTGGTGGTGGTGATCTGCAACTTCCACACCCAACCGGCCTCTTGTTTGCCCTTAAAACGCAAGCGTCACTAAGATTTCATTCGGGATTTTACAGCTTCTTGCCTGAAAGCAATCTCGGAAACACGTAGCATTATCGATCAGTCGTTTAAATCTACGTCCCAGTATTTGACTAGTGTAGTTTATTTTATCTACGACGGGTAAGAGGAAAAAAAAAAGAAAAGAAAAAGAAGTGGTTGATCTCAGCAGGGTTTGAACTCAGAACGTAGCTAACCACCGCAACGGGATATCGCTTGGTATTTGGTCCCGATACTCTAACGATTCTGCCAATCCAGCACCTCTGTGCTAATTACTAGCCGCATTTCCCTCCACACAGAAACGTCTATGAGTGAAAGAACATCTTATATAGTTCTTAGACTAACTCCACCTTGTTAAGCTAAATGCCTTTTAAAAATTTCAAGAAGCTTCTATATATCAGCGGTTCTCAGGGCCATATGTGGCCCTCAAGCATCCTTCCAGCAGCCCCCATCCTTCCAACGGTCTTTCCTCTATATAATAAAACTTTCTTTAATTGACTTGTGTTTTCCTCTCTTTTCTTTTCGTTTGGTGTGGTTCCCTAAAAAAGATTCAGATTTTGGATCCGGCTCAGATATTAAAAATGTTGAGAACCCCTCTTTTTTTATGGTCCCTCTAACTACTAGAAGCAGCACTCAAACCTCGCCTCCCCTTCAACCGCTCTCTGTTTAAAAGAAATGGATAACTTAGTTGATGTAGTCGTTATTCCTAATAAAAAAAAAGGGCGGGGAGCGGGGGATGATCTTGGTCAGGATTCATCTTGAAGCTAATTACCAACAATAATCGACTTTAAAATAGGGTCTTCTTGAGTCACTGTGGGAGCTTTCCTATACGCTAAGCATAACTGAGATATTTCCCTCCACAAAACAACTTCCATTTTAAAACTGTTAACATTCGTACACGAAAAGGAAAGAATTTATGAGAAAGAGCCTTTGTTGTTGAATTGCCCCCAAATCGATGCCCCATCACCGATCGAGGGAAATTTGTGATCGAAGTCATTTGAGCTGTGACCATCGATATGAGATGGTTAGGTTTCCAGTATTTAATGTGTCCAACCTGTTATTAAATCGTCAGTGTGTGTGTGTGATTTGATTTGAAGGGGATTATGATGCCATTTTTAGGGAAAGGCTTCCTCATTGGCTTAGTAGTTGTAGTAGTAGTAGTGGTGGTGGTGAGGGCAGATGCTGTAGTGGTGGTAGAATGGTAGTAGTAGTAGTAGTAGCAGTAGTAGCAGAGATGGTAGTGGTTATGGTGATGGTGGTGATAGATGCAGTAGTTGATGGTGGGGTTGGGTGGGGCAAATGATGTTGCTATATTTGGCATTTCAGCCTCGACTGTCCCGTCTTTTATTCAGTGTACCCTTTCAATATGTCCTTTTTCGTAAAGAAAAGTTTAGTGTATTTTGAGGGAGATTTGACTGCTCCTTTTTTTCTCGCAGGGCCTTCGTTGGTTTGGTTTAATCTTTTTTTTTTTTTGCTTTAGCTTTTTTTTATATAGTCACATGATCTTGCTAAAAGTAATAAAGAACACCCCTCTTTCTCTCTCTCTCGACTGGCTTTATGAATAAAGGACCTCAAAAGCCATTGATAAAACCCCTATTAAAATCTTCATCTGACCATTCCATTATAGCAGACTTTCTCCTTCAACAAATTCCCTACCGTTTTCAAATGTGTAAAATAGGAATCAAGTCACATGAACTCCAGCAATGTATTCATTACCAAAATGCCTACCTCTTAATTTAGACCCTTTAAAAAAATTACAAAGCCATGTTTTGTATCCCTAAATTTTATGGATAAAATTCCACGACCCCAGTTCTAAATTTCAAACTACCACACGTTCACTAAATACAAGGTTGAAATACTGGTTGCAGGCTTCGTCGGATTGCCTAGCTTGTGTGTGTCCCCACATATATGCCCCCAAAACAGGGGTGCCCCATGGTGAACTCTGATAGAGTAATGACTGCAACAGCATATTAAAAATTCAAATTCTTGCTTCTCCTCCTTTGCTCCCCCCAAACCACCACAACCAACACTGCTGCCGCCTCCACCACTATTACTACTGGCAGCAACATTCTTTTTACGATAGGTACGATGTCGGAATTTTTTCGGGGCGGAGCTAGTCATTGCATCGACCTCACTTACTAATCTGATGCTTATTTCATGCCCGTGGCTTAGTGGTTAGGGCATTCGGCTCACAATCGTAAGGTCGTGAGTTCAATTCCCGGCGACGCGTTGTGTCCTTGAGCAAGACACTTTATTTCAGGTTGGTCCAGTCCACTCAGCTGACAAAAATGAGTAGAACCTGTATTTCAAAAGGGCCGGCCTTGTCACACTCTGTGTCACACTGAATCTCCCTGAGAACTACATTAGGGGTACACGTGTCTGTGGAGTGCTCAGCCACTTGCACGTTAATTTCACGAGCTGGCTGTTCCGTTGATCGTATCAGCTGGGACCCTCGTCGTCGTAACCGACGGAGTGTTCCTTATTTCATCGACATGGCAAGGATGCGATATTTGAACTCCGAACGTAATGGAGAAATGTTGTTATGCATTTTGTCCAGCGTGCTAACGATTTCGCCGGCTCGTCGCCTTCAACCGGCATCATCAACTTTTCCGTTAAAATGTGCTCTGCTAACAGCTATATCGTATCACACACACACGTATGCATGTATGTATTCATGGACTGAGGATATCGAGCGTCGGACAAAATGCCTTGCGATGTTTAGTCAAACTTCCTGACGATCTCACTGATAATCGCGACGATTTCAGGTTTGTCTTCGTTTCTTTCGGGGTCAATAAAATAAAATATCAATGAAATACTAAGGTCGGTATAATCTGCACCCATTCTTTCAATTTCTGACCTTGTGCCTTTATTACAAACAGGCAGAATCGGTAGCACACCGGACAAAATGCTTGGCGGCATATCGCCTATTTTGTTCTGAGTTCAAATTCCACCAATGTCGACTTTACTTTTCATCTTTTCGCGATCGATGAAATAAATACCAGTTTAGCACTGGGGTCGATATAATCCACTAGTCTCATCCCCACAAAATTTTAACCCTTGTGCCTATAGCAGAAAAGATTATTGGTATTTATTTTGCAAATAGTTTGTAGTGGGAGACATGCCTCTACAATATGTATAAAGAAGCAAGCGTTCTTTGCTTCCGTCTTCAATTCAATTGCTGTTCTACCATTCTTCTTGGATGGACATTTTGGTTGTAGTTACAAACTGCTGCCTTTATGCACCATTCTACCTCACTGACTTCCTTAACTCCCGCCACCACCGTCACCACACACACACATAAGTATGTATGTGTGTGTGTGTATGTTTACGGTTGTACGTAAGCATATATATATATATATATATATATATATATACATACATACATATATACACACACATACATATATACACACATACACACGTGTGTGTGTACTATTGTATGTACGTTTATATATGTGTGTCTGTACTTGCGTCTATGATTGTGCAATTATGTACGCTTATATGTGCGTGCGTGCGTGCGATTGGGTGTATGTGCGTTTGTATGCGTGTGTGTGTGTGTGTGTGTGTGTGTGTGTGTGTAGTGGCTTCAATGACATTTTTCATTTTGAAACTTGAGATGCAAAGTGACTTTTGAGCCACTCTACAATATATGCGTATGTATATATATATATATATATATATATATTATATTCTCACATACCCATCAACAAGACAGATTACGTTTACGTGCTGCACAAGGTACATTCATACATAAGTCGTAACAAGATACTCTTCACAAACATATATATTTACTCCGCACAAGTGTTCTTATGAATAAACAATAGCCATAAATATTTTAAATATTTTGCATGATGTAACAAGGATATCGTTTCCTGGCAAGTTCATACAGACAGGTGCTTTTTTCTCTATGGTGTCCGTTTGTGTGTGTAAATTTATATGAATTAACTTCAATTTCGTAGGATTGGTCACACCAATAGTATTTTATTATTAATAGTAATGATCATATATTAAATTTCTTTATTCTTTTCGTATTAAGCAACATACTTTCACACGTACACACACGCCTACACGTTCATAGAATATTTATACCCATTGACAACATGCACACAAAAAAATGCAATATAGATATATATATATAAATATATATATATACATATACATACATTTCCGTTCTTCCTTTTTAGAGAGTGATCCAGTGAAAGCTCTCAGCACAAGCACACAGCCGCCGGACCGGCTTAAATAAACTAGACACACACGCACACACACACACGCACACGGCTTGTGTGAAGGCGCGTGGCTGAATGGTTAGAGTATTGCACTCATGATTGCAAGGTCGTGATTTCGATTCCTAGACCAGCCGATGCCTTGTGTTCTTGGGTAAAACACTTCGTTTCAAACTTATCCAATCTGATCAGCTGGCAAACGTGAATAATCCTGAAACGGTCCGGCGTCCCCCGTTCAGAAGTGAATACATACGGGTTCTATTATGACGCTATGACTCATGAAGGACCTATCGATCCCTTATGTGTGTGTGTGTGTGAGAGAGAGAGAGAGAGAGAGATAACCCCCTACTCTGGCCGTTGTGATCGGTCTAAAGCATCAGATTCACAAACATGAGTTCGAATTCCAAACAGGATTGTGTGTTATGTTCTTGGGCAAGTGTCTTCTACTATAGCCTCGGGCCGACCAAAGCCTTGTGAGTGGAGTCGGTAGACGGAAACTGAAAGAAGCCCGTCGTATGCATATATGTATGTGTGTATATATTTGTGTGTGTCTGTGTGCATGCGTTTCTGTGTTTGTCCCCCCCCCCCTACATCGCTTGACAACCGATCAAACAAAAAGAAACCCCACTGTTCAGTAATGTACTCAATACATGTTAAAACTTAGGGTGTGCTATATATATATATATATATATATATATATATATATTATTTTGTTTAAAAGAGTTCCAACACTGTCTGCTTTTTATGTTTTATTTATATTCCTGCAGAACCAATGTGGGGTATAGAATATGGAATATATAATATAATATAATATACAATATATAATATAAAATAAAATAAAATAAAAATGGATGGCACCATGAAAGAAAGTATTGAATGTAGATGAAATATTGAGTGTTCAATATAAAGGATCAAATATATAAATATAAATATATAAAGGTGACTCGAGTTTCAGGGCTATTTCCCTTCGTCATGGCCGGTATGACAGACTTTAATATGTATATATATGTTTGTGTGTGTGTAATGTATGTATGTATGAATCATACGCATGTACGGGCGTTTGGAGTTTCCTTTCACTCTCTTCAGGGGCCATGTTTAATATAGATATGACTCTTGGTAAGGTAAAGAAAACTCGAAACTTTTGTACTGGTGCAAGGTCTATATTCGTGTGTGTGTGTGTGTGTATGTATGTATGTATGTGTGTGTTTGCTTGCTTGCGTACGTGTGTGTGTAACGTGTACCACATGCACTCGCAATGCTATGGGAGAAGCCACCTGCGGAATGCGCCGCACAGTGGGATCGACACTCGCGCACGCACACACACACACACATACACACACACACACACACACACACACACACGCACTCACTCACACAAACACTTTCACAAGTAGACATCTATTATAATACAACAAACTAAAATACCAGGATATGAAATCTTTTCCAGCTTACTTTTCTTCAAGTTTTACCTTCCGTATTTTACACACACACACGCATCCAACCATTCATATTCACACACACACTCACACACACATACATACTTACATTCACACACACACGCACATACATACACGCACACAGTGCCTAATGCAAGTCTACAGTCGTACACACCCAATTCTCTTTAAACACAAACTCATCTTGGTGCGTACACACTTTCTCTCTTTCACTATTTCTTTTTATCCCTCTCTCTCTCTCTCTCTCTATCTTACTATACTATGTTACTCTCTTTTCCTTCTCTCTCTTCTGTCTACATATCCTGTATCATTCTTCCACTCCCCTGTCTTTCTTAACTATCTTTTCTCTCTTTCTAGTACGTTTCTCTTTGCCTTCTCTCTCTCTCTCACACACACACTCTCTCATATACACACACGTACATATATATATATATGTGTGTGTGTGTTCCATATCAATCCTCCGCTTTCTCTGTTTCTCTCTTTTCCTCTCTTTCTCAGCTATTATAGTCTCTCTCTCTCTCTCTCTGATGTCTATATTGCCCATGTCATTCCAAACCTCCTCTCTCTCTCTCTCTCTCTCACTCTTTCCCCCCAGCACCTCCACCGTGTCAACATGCCAAACTTGTCTCAAACTGTCCACAGAAGGTCACAAACAAAATAAAGACTTATCCCCTCCGCCACCGCCACCGCCACCACTACATCCCCTCCCAGCAACTTTATTTCGTCTTTGTCTGTGTGTCGTTTCATAACCCACCCACCCACCCGGCCTCCATCCTTCTTCTCCCGCTCCTCTTCTCACGACGACTACAACCCCCCCCCCTTGCACCCATGCTGTCCACCGCGTCTCCTCGGGACCACTTCCTACACATCCACATGCAGATTCGTGTGTGTGTACGGCTGTGTGTATAAATATATGTATATGTATGTATAGGTAAGTGGAGTCGCTTGGCTTAGTGGTTCAGGTGTTGGATTCGTGATCGTAAGGTCTTGGTTTCGATTCCTCCTGGATTGAACGATGCGTTTTGCTTTTGAAGCAAAACACTTCATTTCACGTTGCTTCAATTCACTCACCTGGCAAAAACAGAGTTTTCTTGCGAGGGACCGGTGTCTCATCCAGGCGGAATATATACTCCACAGAATCCGGAAAACCGACCCTTACGATCTGATAACTCGGGAAGGATCTTTGACCCCTTCATATATGTATGTAGGTTGTATAGCTTAACAGGTTTGCTTCGTAACTACCTAGCTTCAGGTTCGATCTTACTGCGAATCACATTTGACATATACATTCTCCCCATAACTACCGATCAACCGAAACCTTTGTAGTGGTAGAGACTAATTGTTTTATTATCATGTAGGCATGAACATGTAGCGTCTCCTGGTTTATCATCGCTGCCACATAATCTTTAGTTTATGTATACACGTGAGGGCATGGACATGCACTAAATAATTCGTACTTTATTTTGTGATGGAAGAGCAGAATGAGACAATTAAAAGAGTAAAAGACGACTACTACTACTACTACTACTACTCTTTCTCTCTGAGTGTTTGGGCGCGCGTGCGTGTGTACATATATAATATAGAACGTTTTTTTTCGGGAACGCTGAGATTATAATATAGGCTTTTTTTTTTTTAATAATCGTATTATTTAAACCTCACTCTGTGAAATAATCAAAACGATAACACCTCTGTCTTACTCCTGTCTTACTCCTGACTTACTCCTTTATCTGTCCGTGTGCAGGACAAACAAGATCGATCTGACCAGTTTGTAGCATCGTTTGACCACTTATGAAAAAAAGGATACCCGCCTTTTCTATCCACGGGGAGATTACTAGCGTCTAGTTATTAAACTCGGCCTCCGCGAAACTGTCCTGTCCAATTTGCATAACAGTGCATGTACCGAAAACATGGATTAATCCAATTAGTTGATTCAATTAGTTAATTTAAAAAAATTAATTAATTTTATTAATTTTCATTCTGCCAGATAAAACATGTGGCGTAAACGACTTCGTTACTTTTTACAAGCAAGATTAAAATTGTGATGACTTAAAAAAATTATAAGCTTATATTGTTGTTTTTGAGGATGTTTCATATGGTGCATGTCTTTGTGTGTATCTGTATGTAATGGTACGTATGTGTGTTAGCGTTGGATGTGTAATTATCAGTGTGTGTTAGTGCATGTGCTTGTGTATGTAAATGTTGGTGTAGCTGTGTTTCGTGAAGAATAATTATGATAACAATAGCGGGAGAAAACAATTTTATTAATAGAGTAATGTTCGATGATGTTTTCCATCAACTTAATGAAGTGGGTCGGGTCGTTTTGTGCTGAAACATAGATCTGTGTGTGTGTGTGTGTGTGTGTGTGTTGCGTACAGGTTTAGGATTAAATAGTTGCAGATGATTTGATTGGTTGAAAAGCTTGTTCAAAAACGCTACTCTGTTGATGTCACTCTGTATCTGGGTTTGTTTCTGAATATGCGCTCTACAACTGGGAGGAAGTCCAGTCAGCCCGTAGATGGAACAGGGACAACTGAAGAAAGGAGATATAATTTATGTTGCATGTCTCGTTTCTCTGTTTGTTTTTCTTTCGTTGTTCGAAAAAAAAGTTCATTTTCTGTCCTCGTCTTTATGTTTTCGTTTCTCATTGTGTTTAACGCTTTTTGTGATGTCCTGTACCCATATATGCATGTATGTATACATATAGATGTAGGTATGTACTTGTATGTATGGATATATGCATATAATTATATATTATTTATGTTATTATATATATATATACATATCACTTGTTTCATTATTTGAAATCGACCCCAGGACTTATTTTTAAAGCCTTGAACTTATCCAACGTTACGGGGACGTAAATACACCAACACCGACAGTCAAGCGGTGATGGGTGTACAAATACAGACACACACATACATATACACATATAAAATATACGACAGGTTTCTTTCAGTTTCGGTCGGCTCGAGGCTATAGTAGATGACACTTGCCCAAGGGACTGAACCCGGAACCATGTGGTTGGGAAGCAAGCTTCTTACCACACAGCTACGCTATGAATGAGTGAATATACTTTTGCTAGTTTTCAAAAGAAAAGGTGTCTCGACACCACCACCACCACTCACCTCTACTACTCCCTGGCCCACGGTCATTGAGGGGATGTAAAGTAGGTAGATAAGCTATGTGTAATTGCTTCGACACACCTATTATAGCAATTACTCGCCTGTCCAGCCCTGACCATTTCTCACCTGTTGTTGTCTTTACTCTGGCAGGCGTATATTTTCAAAATATCTTTGAAACACACTATGTATGTATGTACATGTGTGTATATGTATATACATATGTGTGTGTGTGTATAGAAATGTGTGTGCGTATGAATTATACTATGTATAGAAAATGATAATACCTAGATATATTTTTTTTATCTACCTGATGTGTAAACTTAATTGTACACACACACACACACACACACAGGTATATGGAGACCTTCTGTCCCGTTCTCTGAGATGAAGCTACCAAACAGGTCAAATACTATCCCCGACCCTTCCAACGGCTATCATCAGCACCTCCACTGTCGCCACCTACTTTACCACCAACACCATAGAAAAGAGAGGGAGAGAGAGAGAGGTTAGAAATTAAATGGCTTTTCCTCACTTCTCCCTTTTTCCACTTCTTTATATATATATATATATATACATATGTATATATATGTATATAATCTCTTTACTGCGACCTCGTACGTGCCCTACTGTCTGTCTTATCCTCTCTCTCTCTCTGCGCCCATCCTCACCGCCCCTACCTTTCAAGCTACGTAGCATAACGAGGTAGCAAGGGGAGGGTTATTAACCTACGTTTTAAATGTTTGACCTCTCTTTTTCACCTTCTTCCTCCCCACATCTCTCTCTCTCTCTCTCTTTCACCTTCTTCGTCTCTCTCTTTCTCCCCACCTCTCTCTCTTTCTTTCTCTCTGTCTCTCTCTCTCTTGCTCCAAGTAACAAGTTAGTTTAGTTTGAAGTTAATAGCGGGGAGGAAAACCATCGCTACTCTAGTGTTGCGTTCTCGTCAGTTACACACACACACACACACACACACACACACACTGCGCGTGCGCAGGGGGCACGGACTCATAGTAATACAAAATAGAAGAGAAAGAGAGAACTGAGATGTGACAATGAGAGGGGAAGTAGGAGGCTGTGAATGAGACCAGTGAATGAAAGTGGGGAGATGGGTGTGAGGTGTCGTTAAGTGTGTGTGAAGTGTTAACAAATAAATAGTTCCGAGATACGTACCTATACATCTCTCTCTTTCTCACTCTCTCTCTCTCTATATATATATGTATATATATATGGAAACTAGTTGAAAACTATTGGTCTACTTCATTATTTCCAGTGCAAGAATACGTAGGATCTATTTCAAAACGGGGGCACCAGTATTTTCTTAACGAAACACTAACGAAACACTTTGAAACTTGGGACACTGGTAGAATGTGTCATATAAAACATCTTTTACTCTTAGTCTTCTTAACAAAAAAATGTACATCGCAAGTTATTCCATGTTAAAGTTGTCGTATTTCTGTAATTTCAACCAATCACTGACGTCTATTCAGCTGAATAGAGTTACTGCTGGGCGGTCATAAAAATGTTATTCCCTGTGACATATTTCATCCGGTTTAATCGTAATTTATACGCATATATTGTTTATATAATAAATTACGCTGTGCGTATCTGTGTGTGTAACAATTTTAGAGTTCGGATTCTAGAGTTAGGGTTAGTTTTAGGGTTACGGTTACGGTTAACAGTCTAGTTAGGGTTAGGGTTAGGGGATTAATACGATATACACCGTTACAGCGCTAACTGTTTTCAACTGAATAGACGTCAGTGATTAGTAGAAATTATCGAAATAAGACAATATTTTACATGAAATAAATTCGAATACAAAAATTTTTTTCTGTTCTATAACACAAAATAGATAAGTATACAAAGTTTGAAAGTCTTTCCGTACCAAAAACACTACGTCAAACATAAATGAAAACTGGTGCCCCCGTTTTGAAATAGATCCAAAGACTGACTGATTCAACTAATATATAGGGGATTTAGGCCCGTTGTTGCTAGACTTTGGTGCCTGGGTGTGCTTCAGAATATTCTTGGTGGGGACTAATTTGTAATAATGCTAAAGTGGAGTTCCGAAATAGCTGTATCATTGGATAATGAGGCGGAGAAGTGCCGTCAAGTGCATTCCGTTAGGGACGGAGCATGATGAGAACTGTGAAGTAGAGTATAGCCAATTGCTACACACCCACGATACCAAAGCTACTACACTACACTAGTACCACTAAAGCTACTACCACAACGCTAATACAAGAGTACAAAAATAGCATTAACAGCACCACTAACACCTCTATCAACGGTATTATAACACCGCCACCACCTCAGTACCACCACCATTATCACTTAGCTGAGTGAAAGGGTGATTTAAGCAAATACTACTGCTGCTGCTGCTGCTACCATTTCTGTAATGAGAAGGTCAGTGGCTTTGGGAAATTGACAGCTGGACAGATATGCGTGTTTGTATGTGTGAGCCGTAGGACACCCCCACCCCGCCCACTTATCGTCACACCGTTTGGGAGGTCAAACATATATATGTAGAGGTTATTTCTTTATCGTTTTTTTTTTCTGTCTTTTTTACCCTTTTTTTTTCTCCCCCCATTTTAGTTCAGCTGTCGTTCGTATTTAGTGCTGACAGCGATAGATAGATACAGATAGACAAAGATTATAGACAGATAGAAAGTCAGGTATATAGGTAGACGGGCGGACAAACGGACAGATAGGTAGGTAATTTGATAGGCTCAAAAACGTGTGTGTGTGTGTGTGTGTGTGTGTGTGTGTGTGTGTGTGTGTGTGTGTGTGTGTGTGTGTGTGTGTGTGTGTGTGTGTGTGTGTGTGTGTGTGCGCCGTATTTGATGGCTTACAACAACGCTCCGCAACCCTTCTTCATTTGCGGTATACTTATATTCTTTTCAAAATTCGGCGGCACACTTAACATCGTCTCGTGGCACACCAGTGTGCTGAGGCATAGTGGGTGCGGAGTAGTGACACTTATAAGACACACTTTGGATTTGGTAGACGGAAACTGAAAGCCCGTCGTATATATGCATATATATATATATGTGTATATATATATATATGTGTATGTGTGTGTGTGTGTGTGTGTGTCCCTCACCAGCACTTGTCAACCGGTGCTGGTGTGTTTACGTCCCCGTATCCTAGCGGTTCGGCAAAAGAAACCGAAAGAATAAGTACCAGGCTTATAAAAAGTAAGTACTGGGAGTCGATACATTCACCTGAAAATTCTTCAAGACGGTGCTCCAGCATGGCCGCAATCCAATGACTGAAAACAAGTATAACAGATAAAAAGATATATTTTGAATACGTTCGTCTATTGTGACGTTCTACGTGAAAACGATTGTGTGTATGTGTGTGTATATATAATGTAAGAATTGGGTTCCAAGAAGCATGTGAAAACAACAGTACGCACTCTGGCCAAAGACCCTACTTTCAGGTCAAGAAGGTAATTAAATTCCACCGTAATTTAAAAGGACTATGCAGCTAAAAATCGGGGGTATACAAAGAGTATTTTCATTGTGGAGTTTACATAAATAAGCGAATTAAACAAAGAGAGGTAAGGAGCAAAAAGAGTTTTAATACATCCGTTGAGGTTACAGCTGTTTCGTAATATACTCAGAATTACATCACCAGCTTCGATGCAGATACACACGCAAGCAAGCAAATAAACATCTATATACATACATACGATGCTTGCACATGAATATACATACATGCATGTACGCATACGTACAAACATACATAATATATATCCATGTAATCAGAATTATCTGGGGATGTATATTTAGTTGATAATTATATAATAGATGTACCCATGGGCATATGGCTTACTTATTTCTATATAAGAAGTCATTCTCAAAGTTTTGTCCTGAAGTGAATAGCATGTGTACGTATACCTTTAGATATATGGACGTGTGTGTGTGTGTGGGGGGGGGTTCGATATGTATCTATGTGTATGAATATATGTGTGTGTGTGTGTGTGTGTGTGTGTGTGTGTGTGTGTATTGTCGAAATTACACCAGCATATGATTTATTTCTAATATTATAAGTACATAAGTTATAAAATGTATGCCAATCTGCACAGAAGTTAAATAGGACCTAACCAGGCTGAAATCCCAATTTTTCGCTTGTCAGTTCTCTACAGTGTCACGAAGTTAACGCGTTGTTTTTCTCTTTTGAAATGAACACACACACACACACACACACACACACATACACACACGCACACACATGTATATATGTGCCGTTTTCTTTCGTTCTGGCCCCGTTTTTTTTTTATTTCCCCACTTAATCCTTTCTGCTGGAGAGCGTAGGCTGGAAATGTTAAAGACTTCTCCATTTTTTCCTGAGTATTAAACTAATACACCTGCTTGTTGTTCCTTCACCTGTCTTCGTCTTTTGCATTCTGTAAATTTAAACTATATACATGTAAATATATATATATATATATATATATATATATATTTATATATATATATATGTATGTATATTAGCCAGCGAGGGGCCCTCTACTTGAGATCTCTAAACGCTTGGAAATATCCACCAAATTTCTCCTATTTCCCACTCCATTATCTGAAAAAAGGAAGGACACATAGACATTGATTAAGCACTGAACAAACTCAAAATGTCTTGGACTCGTTATGACTAACTTAAATAAAACTTAGATGGTCTTAGAAGATCGGAGTGAAGTTAACTCTCTCTTTCTCTCTCTCTCTCTCTCTCTCTCTCTCTCTCTCACACACACACACAGACGCACACACACGTATATATGTATGTATGTATGTATGTATGTATTCAAACCGCTCTGAGGAAGCTATTAAATGTCGCACTGGCACTCAGCTGTAGTTAGTTACATATTTGCTTGTAGCAGAAACAGCTGTAAGCCAATGAAAGTGATTATCTGTGTCCTCTTCCTCCGTCCTTCATTTGTAAATTACCATTACTCTCTATCTCTCTCTGTCTGTCTCTCTGTCTCTCTGTCTCTCTCTCTCTCTCTCTCTGTCTATTTCTCTCTCTCTCTCTCTCTCTGTCTATTTCTCTCTCTCTCTCTCTCTGTCTATTTCTCTCTCTCTCTCTCTCTCTCTGTCTATTTCTCTCTCTCTCTCTCTCTCTCTCTTTCTCTCTCTCTCTCTCTCTTTCTCTCTCTCTCTCTCTCTCTCTCTCTCTCACTCTCACTCTCTGCTGATCTGCTTGTTTACTGTGAAATATAAGTATATTGAAGTCCAACAACTGGTTATTAATATCGCTGTGGCGAAACAGGAATCATTATATGTGTGTGTATGTATGTATGTATGTATGTAGATGTTTTGAGACCATTTTTTTTTTAAATATATACTAAATATAATTATTTATGAAATGTTTTACATAATGAATAAAAGGCGAAGTTTGAGAATAAGCACTTCCAACGAAACTTATAGTTTACATTTTTTTAATATTTTGTCTGGAAAATTTCTTGAGATTTTTATGTGTTAAACGCGTAATGTAAATAAGTAATTACAGGCATAGATAGAAATTATAAATAGGTGTTTCGAAAATTTGTAATTAGTTGACAAAGATAAGCCTGGTATAAAATTAAATTAACTGAAATATATTCCGGTATAATGGCTTCTTTTTTTTTTTTTTTTTTCTATTCCGTTCTTCAAACATTTGCAACTTTGTTCTTCTTTCAAAGTTCGGTTCGCTGTTTTTGAACTCTATCGTTCGGCAAGGCTTCAGTTCAGTGATATTATTGTTGGCACTCGGTCGCTTACGACGACGAGGGTTCCAGTTGATCCGATCAACGGAACAGCCTGCTCGTGAAATTAACGTGCAAATGGCTGAGTACTCCACAGACACGTGCACCCTTAACGTAGTTCTCGGGGACATTCAGCGTGACACAGTGTGACAAGGCTGACCTGAATTACAGGCACAACAGAAACAGGAAGTAAGAGTGAGAGAAAGTTGTGGTGAAAGAGTACAGCAGGGTTCGCCACCATTCCCTGCCGGAGCCTCGTGGACATTTTAGGTGTTTTCGCTCAATAAACACTCTTAACGCCCGGTCTGAGAATCGAAACCGCGTTCCTATGACCGCGAGTCCGCTGCCCTAACCACTGGGCCATTGCGCCTCCACTGTCAAGCGGTAGGAGTGGGAATAAACACAGCTCCACACACACACTCACAAACACACGATAGGCTTCCGCAAAGTTTTTATGGTCGGCCTGGGGCAATCGCAGAAGACATTCATCCAAAGTGCTGTTCAGTGGGACTGAACCTGGAACCACTCGATTACAAAGTAAGCTTCTTAATCAAATATAATCAATGGTTTTTTTTTTTTTTTGTGGCGGGGTGCCCCCTCCTCCACTCTCAGTTACCCTTAAAATATATACAATCTTAGTTGAGAAACCGACACAAGTTCTTTGACGTACCGGATCTGAAGTGGCTCCAACAAGTCGAAATCGTGACCTTTTGTTCGCCTGATTCTTACCTATATTCTTTGTAACGGTTTTGACCCTCGGCAAAGCGTTTATTAGAGCATGGCTAAATATTTACATCCCAGCTACACCGACACTTCATATACACAATCAGAAATATACACACACGAACACTCTGTGTGTGTGTACGTGCGCTCTCTCTCTCTCTCTCTCTCTCACATATCACATTGTGAGTGTATCGCTGTTTCGTTTGGTCCGAGAGATGTACTGCTTAAGATAGTATGTTTCCCATTATGTTAACAAAACAGTATTCTTGTGTTTCTTTCAAGAAGATTTCAGTCTTTCTTCTTTTGCTGCCTGCTTCTGATAGGCAAACTAGTGTTGTTAGCTGAAGCCAACCGATCTGATAATAAACAATGTGACGTGATAGACACTTCCTGAAAAGAGCTCTGGGAAAAATATGAAGAGATGTTTTTACGTATGAACGGGTTTTTTACGTATGGTCGACAGCCTTTCTCATAAGTGTGTGAAAAGTGATCTCGACCATGAAAACACTGTCGAAGGTTTTATATATATATATGTGTGTGTGTGTGTGTGTGTGTGTGTGATATGAAGACACATCGTAAATTATATAGGGAAACTGACACACAAATATATTTATAAGATGTTGAGTCCTCAATATTCTGAACGTGAGCTAAGATAGTTTAATCTGATATGCATGTATTTACATGGAAAATGAACTGGGAATAAGAATTATTCTATGTGTGTCTGTGTGTCTGAACGTGGCCTGGTGGTTAGTTAGGCTGTCATGCTCACGATTGCAAGGTCGTGGTTTCGGCTTCAAGACTGGTGTTCTTGTCTTGAGGGGGAAAAAAACACTTCATTTCACGTCGCTCCAGTCCACTCGGCTGTAGATGGATGACCTTGTAACGGACTGGCGTTCCATTCAGTGGGGGAATGCCGGCCTTCTCGCCTATCCAGCGGAGTAGCATCGAAACAGCGATGTATATATATATATATATATGCCCACGGGCATATGGCGTAGTGGTTAAGAGCGCGGGCTACTAACCCCAAGGTTCCGAGTTCGATTCACGGCAGCGACCTGATTAATAATAGTAATAATAATAATAAATAATAATAGTAACATCGTTAGGAATGAGAACCCAGGTTCGAAATTTCCCCAAGACACCTGACGAAGGCTGGAGGGTATATCAGCCGAAACGTTGTGTTAACAACAAACAAGATGAGGAGAAATATCCGTCAAATGTAAATAATGTAAATAATTCCTCATCTCTTAAATATAGAACTGTATTATATATATATATATATATATATATATATATATATATACACACACACTCGCGTGTGTGTGTATTTATATACGACATCCATTTTTTGCTAATTTTTTTGTTCATTTATCTCTGCAGCTATGCTGTATGAATACAAGATGTGGCTCTAGAGTCAGTGCTGACTGCTATTTCTGGCATGGTGGTGCCCCTTCGGTACCCTTAATTATAAATATATATTTATCTTGTGTCTCGGGAAAGTCATAACTGCAAGACACTACAAGATGTGTATCAACACACGAATTCAGGTAAAAATATCTCGTACACCAAATACTAAAATCGAAGTGTGCATGTGTGTGTGTGTATATATATATATATATATATATATGCATGCATATGAGGGCACAGGACGTCATGAAACGTGTACAACAAAAAAAGTACGAAGCACGAGTATAGGTTTTTGTGGCGAACGCATAAATCAAGCTAGGACAGGAGACAAACAAGAACACGTCTTCCTTGTTCCAATTACAATTCCAGTTACAACGGAGAGAAAGAAAGAAAGATGGTCGGTGGTCACGTGGGAGCCACGTGAGCAAGGGAGGAGGAGTGAGGGATTGACTGTAGTCTTGCTGGGGCACTGCCTTTAAAAGTGTTCTTCGATTTTTTATTTACTACTATCTCTTTATCGAATGACACGCACACACGCACAACTACAAATTTCGAAAAAAACAAAGGATATATAATATAATGAATACACATTCATTTTCATTTTCTCTAATGTGCCACTAGCTTTTTTCACCATTATTAATTACGACGTTGCACTTCGTTGAAAAATGGTAACCAGTGTTTCTCGTTCCGTCTTTGGATCACACACACAGATATATATATATATATATATATATATATATATATATATATATATATATATATATATATATATATATATATATATATATATATATATATATATATATATATATATATATATATATATATATATATATATACATATATATATATGTGTGTGTGTGTGTGGTATGTTTAGTTGATATCTCTTATGGCAATGTGCAAATATTTACAAATAGGGGAAATATCGAAATATCTTTGTAACTAAATACTCTTTCTCTCTTTCTCTCTCTCTCTCTCTCTCTCTATCTCTTTCTCTCTCTCTCTCTAAAATTACGCCCCACTTAAACACACACAAGCAAATACAATTACACACGAATACCGAAACATACCCCTAAACTATAACCTTACCAAGATGTGTATTTCCCTCTGTTTTTCATTTATATTATTTATCTTGCACAAATCATTGCAGTATTAATTAAAATTTGTCATTTCTAATTAATCTTTGCCAACGCTAATTAAGCTTTGCTGTCATCAATATCAGCAGGAAGTTTTGATATCAAACGGAGGTGAACACAGCCAAAAAAACAAAAGGAACACTGTGCGGTTATTTAGTACTCCTGAAAGAAAGTGGCTACATAGTCGGTTATACTCCCGAAAGGAAGATGATATGTCGTTGGTAATACTAGCGTATGATTGGTCCTGACTCCCGAAAACAAGACAGCGTGTGGCTGGTTAGACTCCCGATAACCGATTGGTTATATATCCGAATGAAAGATGGGGTGTGGTTGGTTATACATTCGACAAGATGGTGTGCGATTATTTAGTATTCCCGAAGGAAAGGTGTTGAGCAATTTTCTAATAATCTTGAAAAGATGTATAGTTGGTTGTACATCCGAAAAAACGTTGAGGGTGTGTTTGATTATACTCTCGAACGAAAGATGGTGTGTGATTTGGTAATATTCTTGAAAAGAAGAGGATGTGTGCTCTGTCATACACTCGGCGGTAAGATCCTGTGTTGTTAGTTATATCCCTGATTAATACTCATCAAAACAAGGTGTTAGTATGTGGTTAATTATAATTCCACACAAAAAAAAAGATTATGATGTATACTATTTGATTTACCGATACCGAAAGTTGATCTGGACAGAATCTGAACCTAGAGCTTAGAGAGAAAAAAATATTCAATCCGCTACTCGAACGACTCTGCCAAACTGCCGCATTCAATAGCTGCTCTCATGTGTATGTGTCTGTGTGTGTGTGTGTGTGTGTGTGTGTGTGTGTGTGTGTCTGTGTGTGTGTGTGTGTGTGTATGAGAGAGAGAGATAGTGTGTGTGTGTGTTTGTGAGAGAGATAGTGTGTGTGTGTGTGTTTGTGAGAGAGATAGTGTGTAAGCGGTCTCTTGACCTGCTAAAAATGACAACTAGATATCCATCAACTTACACCCGGTACTGGTCACTTCGCTTAATGTAGTCCTAGATACATTATGCCAGGAAAAAAAAACTGACGGTATTGTCATAGCTAACATCGCTTTGTTCGTACATCTACTGGATCAAGGACTGATTTAGGGGTCGCTAAAGAACAGCAGCAACGTCCCTTATCCCTTACGTACGTATAATCTTCCCTCTGTCTGCCTTCTCAACATTAATATTATTCTTTGGCTTATGCTTACATTCCATGGGACGACTGTGGTGACGAGATGACTATCAAACCATTCTCTCTTTTCCCCATTTTCGTTGGCAGAGTTGGAGTGAATATGTTATAAAGATATTGCAGATCGATAAATGAGTGTGTGTGTGTGTGCGTATATATGTGTGTGTGTATGCATGTAAGTATATATATATATATATATATATATATATATATATGTATGTGTGTACGTATATATGTGTGTACGTAAGAATATATGTGTGTGTATGTATATAAGTATATATATATATGTGTGTGTGTGTGTGTCAATATGTAGGTAAATATGTGTGTGTATATATATGTGTGTATGTATGTAAGTATATGCGTGAGTGTGTGTGTATGTAAGTATGTGTGCATCTATGTAAGTATATATATATGTGTGTGTGTGTACGTATATATGCGTGCATGTATATATATACGTGTATGTATGTATGTATATATGTGTGCATGTATATGTGTATGTAAGTATATATACATATATATTTGTGTGTGTGTGTGTTTGTATATACGTGTATATATATGTATGTGTGTAGGTAGATAGATAGATAGATAGATAGATAGATAGATAGATATGCATATAAATAGATAAATGGAATTTGTTACATTTCATATTTAGTTATGTAATATCATTATTTATTTATATCACTATTGATTTCTAGTGATGTGTGGCTCCAAACCAAAAAATTGAGGGGAAAGTCTCTAGTTTATTTTTAATCGATTTCACTGCAGTACGATTTCACTGCTATGTGTTATTGACCTCGACTGGAGAATGAGTGAAAAAAAATTCAGTCCAGGTTGGATTTGAACTCGAAACGTAAATGGACGTAATTACAAACCATAGATTATTCTCCCGTTTCTGACAAAATTTGAATCAAAATCTTAAATAATCATGCTGCTTTTCAGATTTTTACTCAGCCCTTGTTTCATTCGATCTAAGTAATTAATATAAAGCTTTCCTAAAAGGCGGTGAGCTGGCGGAATCATTAGCACACCAGCCAAAATGTTTACCAGCATTTTGTCCGTCTTTACGTTCTGAGTTCAAATTCCGCCGAAGTCGATTCTGCCTTTCGTCCTTTCGGAGTCGACAAAATAAGTACCTGTTGAGCACTGGCTATCCTCTTACGATTTGGACTGAGTACCAGTTGAGCACTGGTTACCCTAGTACGATTTGAACTAAGTACCAGTTGAGCACTAGGTTTTCCTAGTACGATTTGAACTCAGAACGTAAAGGATTATAACCAAATAGCTTGGTACTTTGCCTGCCGCTCTATTGATTCTGCTAATTCCCTTACCCTCGGGCTCCCCTCGGCCAAGGCTAAAACATTCATCTATATATGTATACTCAGGCCGTGCCAAGATTTTTGTTTCTATTTTTAGCAAATCTGACAATTGTCCATGCATTGCAAATCTACCCTCTTCAAGCTATTAATGTTTATCTAAGGATTATGCTGCTGACTTGAGCCGATACAACTTGACACCAACGTCGTCTGAGACGTTGCTGTCAGAATGCAAAAGAGCCGGAAGAGATACTGTAAAGTATCTTGGCCGACCCTTCAGTAGTTTCGCCACTTTACAGTCCAGGGTCGATATTTTTCATCGATGCCGAAAGGATGAAAAGTAAAGTTGATTTCAGATAAATTTGAACTCAGCACGCAGAGAATTAGAACACACGACGCACGGCATTCTGTCCAACGCTCTAACGACTCTGCTAGGTGTAGATAAATTATATAAAATGTCATTCCTTATATTTGTGTGAAATACGTTTAATTCCCCAACCCAGTGTATGACTGGTACGCAATCTGATTTAACTCCAGAATAATTACTTCAAATTTTGGTACATCGACCTTAGTTCTTGACTGGTACTTTATTTAGCTGATGCTTTGTTTCATTGGTCCCGAAAGCATAAAAGGCAAAGTTGACCGCAGCGGGGTTTGAACTCAGAAGGTAAAAAGCCGTAGGGAATTCTGCTAAACATTTTGTCCGATGTGCCTACGGTTCTACCGGCGAGTCACCTTTAATTCCGGAACAATGAAATCCAAAGTGAATGAGTCCCATTGGTGTGACAAATCGAAAAAGCCCTCTCAACTAAATTTTTCAAGACCCTCCCAGTTCACAACGTGTTCTCACATTGTCCCGGAACATAGCCAGATCGAACAGCAGTATTTGACTGGAATTTATTTATTTATTTATCCACGCACCTTTCCCGGGGGAATCTGAAATCAGGACATTTAGGAACGTAACAAAACACCACAAATTTTGTAGGTTCTTCTCTTTTCTTTCTTAACCAATTTTTCCAGTTTTCTACAGACTATACCATTCCTCCGAGTAAGCTGTTTGAACCAGGTTCTCCAGTACCAGGACTTCAACTTTTCCTTCATTCTCCCAGTGGTCTTGGACTGGAGTCCTTGCAAAAGATAATAAGTGCTGCCCTTCGTTGTCATTACTAAGCAATACAAAGTGAAGGTCCCTTTATATAGGCAGCATCTGAGTATAGAACCCTGGTTCTTTTAGTATCTCTAACTTGATATCATTTAAATGTGCTTATTCTTCAGATTATTTGAATTTATTATAATTATATATGTTGGTTAATATTTGATGTAGTAATTTTTAAACCATAAAAATTATTCTCTATGTTGTAAACTCGTTATCACATGATTTCTGTATTTGTAAATGCATAAATCAATAAATATATATGTGTGTGTGTGTGTGTGTGTGTGTGTGTGTGTGTGTGTGTGTGTGTGTGTGTGTGTGTGTGTGTGTGTGTGTGTGTGTGTGTGTGTGTGTATTTGTTTAAACATCTAAGTATGTGTTCGGGTACGCATGTAATAATAATTATATATATATATATATATATATATATATATATATATATATATATATACGAACTCACGTGCGCATGTGTGGGTGGGTGGGTGTGCGTACGAGCGTACGCGGTCCTGTTCAATAAAACTCAAAAATAGACATGTCTTGTGATGGTCATGTGATGTGCACTTTTACTCGTTGCATCTACTTAAAGATGACGGATAGCTGTGTTGACCAGCTAAAAGCATTCTAGCTCGCTCGTTCGCTCGCCGGCTGGGTGTGGTCTACAGGGTGTGGCCTACATAATGAAGATGTGCATATGTATGTATGTGTGTGTGTTTGTATGTATGTGCTTGAAAAAAAAAAACTAGGTGTGGCAATGTCTTAAAGACAAAGGTATTTGTCTTTGCTTTTTTTTTTTTCTTTCCTTGTTCTGTTTGTTTTTTTTTTTTTTATTAACTGTTCTGTTATTTAACAGTTTGGGATGGGACCGTTACTGCATTATTGGGTGCAGTGTGGAAGTGCTGCAAATGAACAGTTTCTGTGGGCGTACATGTGTTTAGGTATGGGTATTAAGGAAAATAAGACTGTGGGCGAGTTTTAGGGGAGTGGTCATCTGTGGACCAAACTTTCGAGTTGAGTCCTGCCTGCATCACATGATTCGTTTGGATATTGATACAGTTCTGATGGAGGTGGCGGTGTTAGTGGTGGAAATGTTGATGGTGGGAGGTGTTCTTTATTATTTTGTTCATCTGTTTTTTTTTTCTTTTTAATTTTAAGATAATATGGCCTGCGTTTTATCGTAAGATAGGATGTGATTTTAAGGCGATTTGGTTTCTTTTACTAGCAGGCCAAGCTAACACTTAAAGCCTTCCCTTATTGATTCGCAGCGATGGTTTTCTTGTTGTTGCTTAACCCTAGTTCGACTCCGTTCGAGCAGACATACGCTCAGTGGCGTTCCATTCATGACCATCCTGCCATTTACGTTAGGCACTTATTGTCGAATGTATAATTTTAGTTTTTTTTTTTTTAAGATATTTGTGATTTGAGGAAGAGTTGGCTTGTTGTTGTTCAGCCCTAGGTCATTCTTAATCCTGTAGATCGATGATCGAAAGTATTCCATCCAGTCCCATCCCGTATGGTAGGAGTTTGTAAGAATACATGATTCAAGGCATCATTTGTTTTTTACTTAAGAGTGTAGGATGTAATTTGAGGGAGATATTACTGTTATTACTAGGAGATGAGAGTAGGATGTAATTTGAGGGAGATGTTACTGTTATTACTAGTAGATGGAACGATCACGCAAAGGCTTCCTTGTCTTGCTGGTGTTGGTATTTGTGGAGGTGAAGATGTCGAAAATCTGTGGCAGCAGTTGTGAAATTTCGATTATACAAAACTTCTGGCAAGAAACAAAGAAGTTTAGTTTATAAGATTCAGAGATGTTCCATTTAGTTGATCCATTTATCCTTTCGGTAACCTATGGACAGCGTGACCCTCTTTGAATCGGATATTGATCTTAGAAATTCGATTTTCTGTTTGAGAATATTCCGATTTCCTAAAGTCGGAATATTCTCTAACAGAATATTCCGTTTGCCGAAAGATTATTCCCTTGATGTTAGGATTACTCCTAAGCTAGTGCTTCATACTTAACCAAGTTCTAGATGACTCTTTTGGGTTCGTGTAACCCTTCGAGGTCCATATAAGATTTTGTTGTTTAAGATTATGTTCAATAAATTAGTTATACTTCGACAATACACAAGATGTTTTAACAATTTTTATACAGTTCTTAAAGAATTTTTTAAAACATCTAATGGCTACGAGGGTCCATGCAAGTAAAATAGCAATCCAAAGGGTTTATATGTAAAGAAAATGGTTGAGAACCACTGCTCTAAGCAATTTGTAGAATTACAGTTTTCTATATGTTAGAATATTCTATTTCTAGTGCCGCTTGTGGAATTTTTATTTCCTATATATTGAATTATTGCTTGCGAATATAGAATTTTACTTTCTGTCTATGAAAAACTCACTTTTTATCTATAGAAATCTCACTTCCAGTATGTAGAAATGTTAATCTTCTGTCTGTGGACATACCATTTCCTGTTTTGTAGACGGTCTATTTTCTGTCGGTAGAAACTGTCCGCCCATCTTACCTCCTAGTTCTACTTCCTCATCTACCTGCAGAAGATTACCTCCGGTGTATAAAAAAATTCTAGTTCCTGTCATTAGAAACATCCCCTATATGATGGCATATAAGACACATTTGAAAAAAAAAGAAAAAAATGACGTTATTTGGAGACTTGTTAAGGTCATCTCCACAGATTTTACATAGAAATTATTGCCAGAGCTGATTTTGTTGCGACGTTTCCTTACCCAATTTTCATCTTCGATTTCATTGTCGTTTACATCAGGCGTCTCGGATATGACACGTCGTAACAAAATCACTGTTGGTCATAAATTTTATTGAAAATTTACAAAGATAACCTGAACACAGTATTAACTTATAAAAACGTTTAATATACTTTTTAGTATATTATGATTGCATAACACTATACGGTGTCCATACAAGTCTTTAATCGTTATTGGAAGAAAATAACGTTTACATTGGAAGAATTATTTTCTTTTTGTAGAAATATTTCTCGTCTTAACTGATTGCGTTCCTTCATCTTATATGAGTATTTCTACTTCCTGTTTGTAGAAATTCTTGTCTTTGCCATTAGAGTTACCATTTTCTCGCTCTACACGGAGATATTTACTTCCTCTCTGTAAGAATGCTCCTTCACGACTTCCTATTCATTGTCATTCTTGGTCGTTATTCCTGTTCGGTAGAATCTCTTATCAGATATGTTTGCTTGCTTGAGTCGGTTCCTCGCCTTTCACTCGTAATATCTACTTTACAACCAAACGACCAAAGAAGTCTGTTATACACACACACACACATATATGTATACACACACAAAACAGGAAGTTGGAGAAGATTTTGGTATTATTTATTCACCATTACACTTGTTTCGTTTGCTAATAGGAATTACAGAGTTTTGTTTGTTAGATAAAGATGTAAGAAATTTCCTATCAGAATAAGCAGATGAAACGATTTGGATTTTACCAACATTGTATATTGTCTTTTACTTATTTCGGTCATTGGACTGCCACAAATGCTGCGTTGAAGAATTCAGTGGAACAAATCTACCTTAGTACTTATTGCTTCTGTCTGGTACTTATTCTATCCGTCATTTTTGCTGAACCGCTAAGTTACGGGGACGTAAACACACCACCAACGGTTGTCAAGCGATATTGGGGGGACAAACACAAACATATACACACACACACACACACACACACACATACATATATATATACATATATACGACGGGCTTCTTTCAGTTTCTGTCTACCAAATCCACTCACAAGGTTTATGGTCGGCCCGAGGCTATAATAGAAGACACTTGCCCAAAGTGCCACGCAGTGGGACTGAACCCGGAACCATGTCATTGGTAAGCAACTTACTTACCACACAGCCACTCCTACGCCTATATCTATCTATCTATCTATCTATCTATATATATATATATATATATATATATATATATATATATATATATGAATACAAACTCATATACATAATACATACACATATACATAATCACACGCACATATATACATAGGTACATATGTATACACACACACTCACACAGAATTATATAAAGGCAGAAAAGTATATGTTTCGTAGATAATTCATAATTTAATAATTTGAGGACAGTTAAATTATACATTATGATTCTTCCTATAAAATTCATGCTTTTATGCTTTATTTTTATTATTATTATCATGTGATGGGTTTCCACTATCGTTTTAGCCGATTCGTTATGTGCACGCAAATTTATCCTGCTAATATCTATTGCATTGTAATAAAGAATTAGAATTTAACGATGTGTTAATAATTAAGCTCTTAAATACCATGGTTATATTTTATGATGTTTATACATCAATTTAGTATATGGAAATATATATGCGGCTCGATTTTCGGGTCTAAATTGGCTTCAAACTCTCATAATACCACGTATAAACATGCAGTGCTGCACAACTGCTACGAGAGTAGATGATTTACTATAATCAGATATATTAATTTTCAATATCTCATTATGTATGTATGTATATATTGAGAAGGCGCGTGGCTCAGTGGTTAGGGCAATCGGCTCACGATCGTAAGGTTGCGAGTTCAATTCCCGCCGCCGCGTTGTGTCCTTGAGCAAGACACTTTATTTCACGTTGCTCCAGTTCACTGAGCTGGCAAAAGAGAGTAGTAACCGTATTTCAAAGGGCCGGCCTTATTTCTTTATTGCCCACAAGGGGCTAAACATAGAGGGGGACAAACAAGCACAGACAAAGGAATTAAGTCGATTACATCGACCTCAGTGCGTAACTGGTACTTAATTTGTCGACTCCGGAAGGATGACAGGCAAAGTCGACCTCGGAGGAATTTGAACTCAGAACGTAAAGACAGACGAAATACCGCTAAGCATTTCGCCTGTCGTGCTAACGTTTCTGCTAGCTCGCCGCCTTCAAAGAACCGGCCTTGTCACATTTTGTGTGACGCTGAATATCCCTTAAGGGTACACGTGTCTGTGGAGTGTTCAGCCACTTGCTCGTTAATTTCACGAGCATGCTGTTCGGGAAAGAGGATCGATAGAATAAGTACCAGGCTTTAAAAAAAAAATAACTGCCGGTATCGATACATTCGACTAAATCTTGGTCAAGATGGTGCTCCAGCATGGCCGCAGTCTAATGACTGAAACAAGAAAAGGATAAAAAAAAACAAAATATGAAGACAGGTGTATAAACAACACTCTGGTATATTAGTTTGACGCTCGGGAAAGTGAGAAAGTCTTTTACGTTTCGAGCCTACGCTCTTCAGCAGAAAGGAACACGAAGAAATAAAAAGAGTGAGAACTAAAAAAAGACAAAAACTTGTGGATTTAGCGTTCAATATGATAACTCTCTCTCGCCGAGGTCGACGTTGCATTTCATCCTTTCGGGGTCGATTAAATAAGTACCAGTTACGCACTGGGGTCGATGTAATCATCTTAATCCCTTTGTTTATCCTTGTTTCTCCCCTCTATGTTTAGCCCCCTGTGGGTAATAAAGTAATAAATATAATTATTCTGTCGTTCGTGATGAAAAAAAAAGAGCTTTGCCAAGTACCATTCATAATTCTCACCCACTAAGCTTCAATTTTTTTATATTTTTGACAAGAAAAATATACAGAGAGTTTTACGGTACATAATTCTTACTTTTTAAATCTCGTCCGTGGCCTAATTGAAGCTAAAAGTAATTTAGGACATCTTTATTTCCATCGATGTATCACAAAGTTAAATCCTAAGAACCTATTCTTGTGTGACACATAGACGAATATATGTGCTTCAGTATTTTCGAATGCCCACGGTTGAGTGACTGCATATAATACAAGATGAAATTAACCTTGAACTACACGGTATTCAGAAAATTATGGGTTTCAATGTCAGATCTTTTCAATCTATATATATATATATATATATATATATATATATATATGCTCTGTAGATAATTTTTCACTGTCTTGTTATTTCTCGTTCATATTATATATATATATATATATATATATATATATATATATATATATATACATATATATATATATATATATATATATATATATATATATATATATATATGTGTGTGTGTGTGTGTGTGGCTGTGTGGTAAGAAGCTTGCTTACCAACTACTGGGCAAGTGTCTTCTACTATAGCCTGGGGCCAACCAAAGCCCTGCGAGAGGATTTGGTAGATGGAAACTGAAAAAAGCCCTTGATATATATATATATATATATATATATATATATATGAGAGATAGATAGAGAGAAAGAGATACATCCAAAGTAATATTCAGTACGTTCGTGTGCACTTGAACATGAGAAGACTTTCTGATGCGGAGATAGTCCTGGTAGAAAATTCACTTACACAAGAGAAGAGGTTTCTGCCAGGACTATGTTCGCAGTGGACTGTCTTCACATCAGAGTGAACACGGACGTGTTGAATATGACTTTACGCGAATGTATTTTAGACAATGCAGCTTCTTGCGATATAACATATATAATATGTAAGAAGGAGCTTTCTGTGGTAGCTACACAATTCTCTGAATCCATGTCGTACACAATACACACATATATACACACATTATATATATATAATGATGAATGTGTGTGAACGCATATGAGTGTTTTTCGCGTGCTTTTGAAGAAACTTATTAAAAGTTTTCTGTAGACGTAAGATTCAGTTAAACCTCATCAGCAATGCAGATTTTTCTTCGTTCTTCGAAATAGGTGACATTTCATTTTAAAACACAGACATTTTCATACTTGTGACTCTTACACATGCTTTGAACAGGAGCATGATTAGAATTCAAAATGTCTAAGTCGACCGAATAACGAAGACAACAATTTAGTAAAAACATTGTTTGTCGGTGGGCAGAAACATCAAACCAGTTCTTAGGACAAATCGATTTGGTGAAGATAAAACAACTTCGCCAACATAAAACAATTTGATTTCTCAGACCATGCACGAAGTTGAAATGAGTTTCGTACTTGAGACAGAATTACTGCGAAAGAATTCATCTATGTCGAGTGGCCGTCGCTGTTGATTAATCTAAGAGACATAAAACCAAAGAGTAGTTGTTTTACCATCTTCACCAAAGAATTGTCTTGTTTTATTTTTGATTTTTAATCTTCGCCTTCTGTCGATCATCAAGCGAAAATTTACCAAATTACTGTCTTCTACACAGCACGAGGTCGATTTTGACACTGTTGGTTCGATCTCGAAGCATCGATACATTGAAATGAATGCTACCCATTTCAAGTAAAAATATTGCTGATTGTTCACACACACACACATTCCTGTTATATTATATAGTCTTATGACAGCCAATTTACTTTCTTACCATGAAGTTTCATGCAGAAAATAGAGAGGCAAAAATCAACAATCACCGGAGATGATTGCTGATTTTGCTAAAATCAATGGAAAATTTATGTTGGTAGCAACATAAATTGGCTGTCATGAAAATATAATATTTTATGAATAATAATGATAATAATAATAATGATAATAATAATAATGATAATAATAATAATAATAATAATAATAATAATTATATGATACCCACTCTATGACCAAATACGTGAGTGTCTGGTATGAAAAACTGGAAATTCTCTCTTCTCTCTCTCTCTCTCTCTCTCTCTCTCTCTCTCTCTCTCTCTCTCTCTCTCTCTCTCTCTCTCTCTCTCTCTCCTATATATTAATATATATACAAACACACATATACATACATACCGTAAATCCTCGAGTATAATCCACACATTTTTCCCAAAATTTAAAGGTCAAAATTTCTAGTGCGTACTATATACGAAGTTAAAAATGAAAAATATTTTCTAAACAAAATTTTCTAAGTGATAAATGTGTAAAAGCAATTTACTTAATATTTATTTTTCACTGACGTTATTACTGTTATTTCTTTATTTTCTGCAAACAAAGTGCACAAAAAAGCTATATGTACCTGGATCTTATATATATATATATATATATATATATATATTAGAAATAATACATTTCTAAATCTCTCAGAGAGACTTAAGCAGCAGTGATGCGATAAAGTAGTTGTATACTGTCAACTTAACGTGACAGTCTCAATAACGGAATCATACTACTGCTATTTAGCCCCAGGAAGCTGGACCGCAAAGACTCAGAAACATGTCACTGAATGCAGGCTAGGCTGGGTGGAGGTGCTCGTCTCCCCCTCGTAAACATAAGGACACAGGAAATGCGTCAAGGATGACAGGAAGCTGTCCAGCTTCCTAGGGCTAAATAGCAGTAGTATGATTCCCTTGTTGGGACTGTCACGTTATGTTGACTCTATACAACTACTATATATATAAGCTCGTCGAAACGCCGGTGTTAAAACGTGGGTAGCTGATGAAGTAGAATGTTCTCTATGTGGCTCGTGTGTTCTCGTCTACGTTTGTTTGCAATGTCCTGTACCCAGATATGCACCTATACATACAGGTGGATGTCGGTATGCACATACCTGTACGTATATATGCATATACTCATTTACTTTTGTTTATATATATATATATATATATATATATATATATATATATATATATATATATATATATATAATGTACCTGGATCTTTATATATACATATATGAATAGATGTATATCTTTATACATATATGTTTGTATATGTTTGTGCATATAGATTTATATATATATATATATATATATATATATATATATATATATATATATATATATACACACATACGTGTACGTACATTTATATACAAATGTATGTGTACATATCCATGTATTTACATGCCTTTAACGTGTGTGTGTGTGTGTGTGTGTATGTGTGTATGTAGGAATTTCGATACATACGTACGTACATACATTCTCGTGTCAGAAGTCAACTAAAAGATTAGTTCCGACCAACTTAACGTACACGCTAAGATTTTAGATAAAATTTGCCCTCCCCCTCTCACTTTTCTCTCTTCTCTCTTTCAACTCTCTCTCTTCCCTCTCTCTCTCTTTTTCTCCCTCTTTCTCTCTCTCTCCCTAACACATCTATATACTGACATTCATAAATATACAAATACAAACAAGAACACTTACTAACCTACGCAAGCTGTCACACATTGCGTAGTTACACGCGCACTCACATAAGTAATGTTAAAAAGTCACACACGCATTTTTTTTTTTTTTTTTGGACCGTTAAATATTGTTTAATGTTTTCGCATACAAAATGTTGTTGTTGTGGTTTTTGTTGTTGATATTGTAGTTGCTTGTTTGATGTAGGAAATGTTGTGGTTGCTGTTGTTATTGTTATTTTAAACAGAGAGTTTTTTTTTATTCTTCGTTTATTCTTTTTATTTTTTTTTTAAACTGCTGCCGAATTTTAGATTTCTGGAAAAGTGAAAAATTTTAAATAAAAAAAAAATAGAAATTATGCATATTTACAAGTTTGCGTGTTTGTGTGTGTGTAATATACACTCATGTATATATATATATATATATATATATATATGCGTATATGTGTGTATGTATACAAGCACACAAAACGTATATATATATATATATATATATATGTATGTATATGTGCATATATATATATATATACACATTGAATTTATGTGTGTATGTATTTATGTATGAATAACTATTCATGTTTATGTATATGTATGTATATCTTTGCATTTATATATGTATGTGTGTGTGTGTGTGTGTGCACATATATAGATGTGTGTGTATATATAGTCACACATCCACAAATATATGTATGTACATACATAAACACATATACCTACGTACATATATACGTATGTTTAAATTTTTGCTAGCTTAAGAATGTTTTTTTTTATTACGAATTTCTGTTACTGTTCTAGGTGTTGTTGTTGTTGTTGTTGTTGTTGTTGTCACTAGTAGTAGTGGTGGTGGTGGTGCTGCTGCGGCTGCTGCTTGAAATTGGCCTTTTATCTATTTTTTGTACGATGGCGGGTGATGGTTTAGATTTTCTGCTGAATCAAAATGAAACAAATCTGGAATTATGTATGTATGCGGATGTATATATATATATATATATATATATATATATATATAGGTTCAAAAAAAGGAAAAAGACAAAAAAACAAGAACGTGAGGACGTGATACAGATTGTGTTACTAGACGCTCGGGAAAGGAAAGAAAGAGAGAGTGTGACGTTTCGAGCAGAGGTCTTCGTCGGAAACAAGGAAAGTTCAAAGAAGGGAAAAACGGAGGAAGAAAAAATCGCCACCGATGTCCACGAGGTTACATTGTGCGGCTATCTGTCTGTCTGTCTGTCAGTCTATCTATATTTATGTGTGTGTGTGTGTGTGTATGTGTGTGTGTGTGTGTGTGTGTGTGTGTGTGTGTGTGTGGAGATACGCACGCACAGAAACACACACAAAAACCACACCGAAAAGACTAGAATCCGAGAAACATCGAAAGGAACAAAGGACGAGCAGAAATGGAGAAGAGAATAAATGCGATATAAATAAGAAGGTGATTGGAAACTGAAAACCGAAGTAGTTATGGAGAAACATTAGGAAGGAGGAAAACAATGATTGATTTTATTGATTGATTTCATTGATTGATTGATTGATTGACTGATGGGTCGGTCGACACGTACACACACGAACCTCTAAAAGCGCACACTCAATCATACGGGCATACACACTCACGTGTACACAGTGGCAGCGGAGACTATTTGCTTTTCAAAAGTATTTGATGTCAGTAAATGATTTTTTTCTTTTTCTTCTTCTTCTTCTTCTTCTTCTTCTTCTTCTTCTTTCTGAATTTGACATTGGGTAAATTGACGAAACACAAGTAGCTGGTAATCAGATGGTTACGGTTTCAAATTTGCTTTCTTCCTTTTTTCTTTCCTTCTGTCTTTCTTTACTTCTTTCTTCAATCTCTTTTCTTTCTTGCTTTCTTTGTCCTTGTATTTTTTCAAATTGTTATTGTTCATTATTTCTTCTTCTTCTTCTTTCTCGGCTTCTTTCGTCGTCGTCATCATCATCATCATCATCATAATCGTCATTATTGTCGTTTTAATTTGATGCAGAAGTGTCAACTTCGTTTTTTTTTTTCCTTCAAGATGTCGGGTGGCGATGATAATTGTGGGGTGGAGCTGAGTCGGTGGGTGTATGCGTTGGCTAGTGGGGGGTGGGGTGGACAAAACTAGCCGTGTATTCGACAGTATTATATTAAAGTTGTGTGGCACTTTTCATGTACGAGTTCCTTCGTATATGATTATTGGTGAATAAACACATATATCTCCATACATACGTGCACGTGTGTATATATAAGAGTATATATGTGCGTGTGTGAGTATATCTTTCCACCTGTTTCTGTCGTTAGACTGCGGCCATGCTGGTGCACCACCTTGAATTTTTAGTCGAATGAATCGACCCAATACATACCTTACTTTTTAAAGCTTGGTACCTCTATTGTTTTTCTCTATGGCCGAACCGCTACGTTATGGTCACATAAACAAACGCATTTTTCCCGGCGAGCTAACGTTTCTTATTTCTTTATTGCACACAAGGGGCTAAACATAGAGGGGGAAAAACAAAGGTATTAAGTCGATCACAACGACTCCACTGCATAACTGGTACTTAATTTATCGACCCCGAAAGGATGAAAGACAAAGTTGACCTCGGCGGAATTTGAACTCAGAACGTAGCGTCAGACGAAGCATTTCGCCCGGCGCGCTAACGTTTCTGCCAGCTCGTCGCCTTAGTCCTGGCATACGTAATCCTTTCTATATAAGAATACGACTTGAAATCGATTCCCAGTGCTCAACTGGTACTTATTTCATCGACCCCAAACGAATGAAAGACACAGTCGATCTCGGCGGAATTTGAACTCAGAACATAAAGACAGACTAATTTGCCGCTAAGCTATTTTTGCAGCGTGCTAACGATTCGGCCACCCCACCGCATTTGACTGCGTACATACAATAGGTGTGTTGTAAGATGGACATAGGAACTTTCTCCATTTCCTGTTGAATCAGCCAATCAAAAGTCGAACACGCATGTTTCAATATTATGGCTGCTTTTTTTTTTTGAATTCGTCAATTTTTCGAGCCCAGTATGAAGTAGTAGTAGTAGTAGTAGTAGTAGTAGTAGTAGTAGCAGCAGCAGCAGCAGCAGCAGCAGCAGCAGTAGCATAGGTGTTGTCGTTTGGTGGTGGTAGCGTTGGTACGTTACGGATGCTGGTGGTGATGGTCGCATCGTTTGTCGCGATATTTGATGTTGTGTGGTGATAGCTTGTATATTGGTATTTGGTATTGTATGGCGGTAATGATGGTGTTAAGTGGTGGTGGTGGTGGTGGTGGTGGTGGTGGTGGTGGTGGTATTGATGTTGCTCGTACAAAAAAAAAAAGAAGGGAAAAAACTATATAATTAGACAGGGCATATACTTCCATTTAGAAAGCTTAGGGGAAAGGTGGAGTTTAGAGGGAGGAACAGAAGCATTTTTTTCGAAAAAAAAAAATGTGTAGGTTAGTGTGCCAGGAAAACGATTTTGGCAACATAACGTTTATTGCAACAGATGGTGGTGGCGGCGGTGATTATAATGGAGGTGGTGGCTGCGGTGGTGGTGGTGATAGTAGTAATAGTGGTAATGGTTGTGGTGGTAGTAGTGGTAATTTGTTCTTGTGGTGGTTTTAGTGGTGGTTGCCGCTGGCAACTCTGTATTTTTCTTATATACATATTTTTTATATTTTGTTTTTTTTTTCGTTTTTTTTTTTTGTATTTTCTGATTGTGGTGGTGTCTTATTAATGTTACATTTTAAAATGTGAGACATAATCAACTGAAACTACTAATTACTATTAAAAACTCACCTCTGTCTGTCTGTCTATCTCTTTCTCTCTCATTCTTTCTGTCTCTCGCTCACACACACACTGATGATGATGATGATGATGATGGTGACGATGATGATGTTTAAATGCTTTCCATCAGGAAAGTTCATTTAAGCAGACGACATTTTTTTTTTCCTTTTTGCTTGACGAGGATGGAACTAACATCTGTTTGTTGTTCAATAGAATCACTCTTACCTCGCAGCTTGGTCCCTGTAGGCTGTCGGCCGTTTATTGTCAGAAATGGGGACAGACGTCTCTGTACATCAAATTCCCTTTGAGATGTACAAATATCAACACGTGAGTTTACATATGTTGGAAAGAAATGTCAAAAAAAAAAAAAGAAGAAAACAGAAAGAAAACGTCGATTTAATACGAAATACTTGAAGTAGATTTGAAACTTCACTTCGAAGTTTTAGATTTATAATTTAAATCGGTAATGGGTGGAACAGAAAAGATCATTTTTCATAATTACAGTACCGGAAATGGAGATTTGTTGGAGTCAGACTTATTTTTAGGCCTAAAGACATGGTCAAACCTCCAAATTCTGTCTCGCTTTATCTGAATAGCTCGGAGACCAATTCTACGACCACCTTCCTATAAATTGTAGTATTGTCGATAGAGTTACCTCAAATTCTAATTGATTCTGCAACTGCAGATACTGCCTGTCTTAAACTGTATATACAGAAACAGCCCTCGGTGTCCCCAACAGAAAATTTGGGTTGATTTGATTTCCAGTTGTCATCAAAGACAAACATTTCCCCCTCGGACCGATTGACTTGGAAAATAATGTCAGTCAACGACTTCAACCTAGGAGAATAACGGAGAGTAGACTTTCTTACAAGTGAAAATTAATCTCGGACTGCTTACTAATCGTACATCGTCATAGCACTCGTTTAATGTCTTATGTTTGTGGCTTGCAGAAAATACCACCTCCTAACTTATCTCGAGTAATGAAAATATAGTTTAGCAACGGCTAATAAGAACATGCCTTTTAAGTCGTACGCGGCTAAAGCTTCGCTCGTGGTGAACGTCCTAATTAACATGCGTCTTACGTGTGTATATAATTCAGAGTGTGGAGGCGCAATGGCCCAGTGGTTAGGGCAGCGGACTCGCGGTTTCGATTCCCAGACCGGGCGTTGTGAGTGTTTATTGAGCGAACACACCTAAAATGTCCACGAGGCTCCGGCAGGGGATGGCGGCGAACCCTGCTGTACTCTTCCACCACAACTTTCTCTCACTCTTTCTTCCTGTTTCTGTTGTACCTGTATTTCAAAGGGTCAGCCTTGTCACACTCTGTGTCACGCTGAATCTCCCCCGAGAACTACGCTAAGGGTACACGTGTCTGTTCTGTTGATCGGATCAACTGGAACCCTCGTCGTCGTAACCGACGGAGTGCCAAACATAATTCAGAGTAATGCACGTTTGCATCAAGGACTGTTATACACACACATACACACACATACACACAAGATTATATTATTAATGACATTATTGTATATATCGTCAGACAATACCTACGATGGTCCACAAGTTACATCTCTCCACGTATCATTCTCCTCTCTCTCTCTCTCTCTCTCTCTCTCTCTCTCTCTCTCTCTCTCTCTCTCCATGTGTGTGTGCGTGTGTGTGTGTGTTGATGTTCTTGCTGAGTTATTGTAGCTGTTGTTGTTGTTGTTGTTAATGAATGTGTGGCAGTGAAAGGTGAACTTTGAAAGTCGACTTTTATCTTGTATTCTTTTCAAATAACGCCGCGAACTTCGCCATTTTCTTTTCTTCTTTCTCAGTCGGATGTGTGTGTGTGTGTGTGTGTGTGTGTGTGTGTGTGTGTGTGTGTGTGTGTACGTGTTGTAATTTGCTGCAAACCTATATAAAAAATGTTTTTCAACGAAGTGTTGTGCTTTTTATGCTTAACATAATTTAATCTCCTTATTTTACTTTCTCTCTCTCTTTTTTCCTTTACCCCTCTCTTTCTTCCTTTTCTCTCTCTCTCTCTCTCTCTCACACACACATACATACACT
>NC_142940.1:59492189-59522189 GCF_046866305.1 Octopus bimaculoides
AGCCAGCCTCATGAATATTTAAATTAAGCATCTTGCATTTATTCTTTTGTTCTTTTCCTGTAAAGGCGGGATCTGAACGTACGAATAAATATACTCCATATTTAAAATTCATTGAGTCTTTATTGAAGTATGATCTTCTTGATTGTTTGAACTAACCTATACCATCTCTCTCTCTCCCTGTCTCTCTCCCCTCTCTCTTTCTGTGTGTGTGTGTGTGTGTGTGTGTGTGTGTGTGTGTGGAGGCGCAATGGGCCAGTGGTTAGTGCAGCGGATTCGCGGTCATAGGATCGCGGTTTCGATTCCCAGACCGGGCGTTGTGAGTGTTTATTGAGTGAAAACGCCTAAAGCTCCATGATGCTCCGGCAGGGTATGGTGGCGAACCCTGCTGTACTCTTACTTCCTGTTTCTGTTGTGCCTGTAATTCAAAGGGTCAGCCTTGTCACACTGTGTCACGCTGAATATCCCCGAGAACTACATTAAGGGTACACGTGTCTGTGGAGTGCTCAGCCACTTGCACGTTAATTTCATGAGCAGGCTGTTCCGTTGATCGGATCAACTGGAACCCTCGACGTCGTAAGCGAGGGAGTGACAACAACACATATATATATATATATGTGTGTGTGTGTGTGTGTGTGTGTGTGTGTGTGTGTGTGTGTGCAGGAGTTACTGTGGTCAGAAGCTTTTTGAGTTCCAAGAGACTGTCCTAATTCTACGAAAATTGAAAATATCCTTTCAATTTTCAGAGATTGTGCCTGTTGTATGAAAATTTAATTTATATTCTAAGTTGCCAGAGATTGTTTGAAAATTAATCAAAGAATTAACTTCAGAAATGCCATGTGTCTTTTGCAACGTACCATTGTCTAATGAAACGCCGGCTTTGGGAATAAACGAAAAAGTTGTAACTGTCAAGTTGCCAACATAAGAAACTATTATAATTATTTTCTTTATTTATTGTTGTTGTTGTTGTTGTTGTTGTTGCGAATTAAAAGGTACGAGTGTGTGTGTGTGTGTGTGTGTGAGTACGTGCGTGTGTGTGTCGATCATATTCAGAGATAGTGTCAATGGTCTTGGATAACACTAATACCACCAAACTAGTACCACCACCACCATCACAACTAACACCACAGCTACCACCACCACCACAACTACCACCACCCCCATCACCACAACTACCACTACTAAAACAACCACCACAACTACCACTACTAAAACTACCACCACCACCACAACTACCACCACCACCACCACAACTACCACTACCACCACAACTAC
Organism: Octopus bimaculoides; assembly: GCF_046866305.1. NCBI lineage: Eukaryota > Metazoa > Mollusca > Cephalopoda > Octopoda > Octopodidae > Octopus > Octopus bimaculoides. The sequence continues at coordinate 59,493,462 of NC_142940.1, forward strand.
CACCACCACCACCACAGCTACCACCACCACCACCACAGCTACCACCACCACAACTACCACCACCACAACTACCACAACTACCACCACCATTACTAGAATTACTATCGCCATTCTCACTACATCTAGTATTATCACCTGCAACAATGTAAGAAAAAGAAATGATCGACATTATAGGTACAGAGCAAGGTATATAGGTGCAAGGGAGAGAGAGAGAGGGGGTAGAGAGAGATAGAGAGAGGGGTAGAGAGAGAGACACACACACAGATACAAGAGGGTGGGAGTGGGTAGAAGATAATAGATAGACTGAACAGGCAGAGATAAAAGGTGGGAGGCTGGTGCTAAAACAGTGGTGTTATTATTACCACCACTAGTAGTAGTAGTAGTAGTAGTAGTAAGAGCAAGCAAATAGGAAAACTGGTGGTACGAGAACAATAAGGAGCAGAAAAAGGAGAGCAACACGAACAACGGCAGCAACAACAATAAAAAAAACAATGTCAAACTACTACAACAAAAACAGCAAAAAGCAGAACAAATATCCCTCCCTCCCTCCCCTCTCTCCGTCTCTCTCTCTTTCTCTCTCCTTCTCCTCCTCTCTCTCTCTCCTTCTCTCTGTCTCTTTCTCTCCGTCGTTTCCAGTCATCCAATAAATGTGTTTGAGGGTTGCAACATATTGAGTGAACTGTAAGGCCTCTATTTTGATTGGAATGATGAGTCACCGAAGGGAGGGGGAGGAGGAGGAGAAGAAGAAGGTGAGTGAAAGAGAGAGAGAGTGATTGAATGAGAGAGAGAGGGAGAGCGAAAGGAGAGAGACAGAAAAAGCAAAGAGGACAACGAAGTAGACGCGGAGAGTAATGGTCAGAGATAGAAGAACTGAAGTGTTTGTACTACACAAGTACAACGCGTCTACATTCATTCGTGTGTGTATTCATTGAAGAGCAGATGATTCACTCCGTCTCGTTAATCAGAGTGTATCGCTATGTGCAATCCTTGTAGTTCATCGTTTTATTGCTTAAAGGATAGAGCCTATGGGTGCTATTTCTAGCAATGCCGGTGCTCACTGCACCCTTGCTCACTTTTAGTGACGTTGGAGTTTTCCCTTTTTGGCTTAAAATTGCACTTAAATTTTAACAACAAAATGTTATGTAAACCCTGGTTGAGAAACGCTGGTGACTGTACACAAACAATAGGAGCAAAACACATAAGCACATCTACACAGAGACACAAAGGATTTATGAGAGGATAGGGGTCGGTTGGTAGTTTGGTGCGTGACCCGGAGAACCAAACAGGGGCTCGAAGCTATCTGCTGAGTCTCTTCTCTTTCTTCAAGAAAAAACCCCACAGTTACCCCTTCTTAAACTTATTCTGGGAGGGCCTCGAAAAACAGTCTTGTTCCATCAAGGCAGAGTTCTGTCTGATGTCCTACACAACAACAACGATTGTGACGAAGTGGTGGGGGTGTGAGGAGTGTAGGAGTTGTAATACAGGACACACAACGATGTCTTTGATAATTCTAAACATTGGGGTTATCAGAATATCACACCACACCCTTTTATTCTTCAGCTTAGCGATCACACTCGTTTCGGTATTAGTACAGGTGGTGGTGGTGCTAGTTGTCTTGGCGGTGGGGGTTCCGTAACTATAGCCGTTGCTGTCTTTAACGATGGCGGTTATAAAATGGTGGCAACATTGCTGCTGGTGGTAATAATGGCGACCGCAAGTGATTGTAGTACCGGTGTATGTAACAGTAGTGGTTGTAGTAGTGATAGTGGTGGTAGTGGTTTGGGTGCTAGTGACTTACGGCAGTAGCCAGGTTGTGGTACTAATGACTATAATGGTGGTGGTGGTGGTGGTGGAAGTTGTGATGCTGCTGGTTGTCATGGTAATGATGGCGGTATTGGCGTTGGAAGATAGTAGCAGTTGTAGTGTTGGCGTTGGTAGTGGTGGTGTTGGTGGCTGTTGTTGCGTTAAGAGAAGGTGGGTGCTTCTAGTCTTAGTGAAGGAGGACATGGCGTTTATCGGTGGGGGGAGGGCTGCTGATAAAGCGGAGGAATTAGTGAAATGTATGTGGCGATGATGATGATGATGCTGATGATGCTGATGACGATGAGGGGTGGCGCTGGTGCTGGTGGCAGCGGTAAGGATGGTGAGAACGAAGATAACAGCATTAGAATTGGTAATAGTGAGTTATTGTTGCTGCTGCTGTTGTTGTTGTTGTCGCTGTTTGTTGTTGTCGCTGTTTGTTATCTCCTTTGTTTAACGGAAAAGGGTTTGGGCGGGGCTGGGTAGGAACAGGGGCTAATCTTGCAGGGCGGGGCAGGGTACGGTGGGGGAGTGAACTACAGAAACACTACCACACTACATGCATTGTGTCTTTGAAATACCACAGCAGTTATAACAGTTCTGACAACACAAACACCACCACCACCACCACCACCGCTGCTACTACTACTACTACTACTACTACTACTACTATAGCGTTTTTTGCTGTTGCCGGTAGTGTTATTCTTATGGGCAGTAGTTTACAGAATCGGTTACGTCCCTTCACGGTCTGACGTAATCGACTGCCCCCTTCCCCTTCCCCTTCCGCCATCTTTCTCCAAATATGTATGACCTCGTTGTTCCTGAAATGGACTGAAAAGAAGTTATCCCTTGAAAACTCAAGCTGAGGTGGCGAACGTGTACATAGCCTCCGTTATATATTACCGACTCCCCTTTGTGCTTTGCATATGACACCCATCCACCCACCTCCACCGCTCCCCAGTTTTCGTTTGACCAGATTGAAGGATCATTTGGTATTTCGTTTCACATGGGGAAAAACGCGTATCCCACTTGGTCAGGAGGTCCATCTGCTATCCAACACTATCTGAACGGACGGTTCGATTTGTGCGGCTGGTCATGATAATGCAAACACACGCTGAGACTACAGCGTCTGCATACAAAGATTCCAGAACGAGGAGAAGCTAGGGTCACTGTGAATGAGGTGCGTTTTCCTGCACGCAGTTCCTCTCCTTTTTGATAGAGCTGCAGGAGTATCGGCTTCCATTGCCAGGGGCAGAAGGCGGTTGGGGTCGGGGTCGCCGAGTGCTATGATCTAACTTCAATGGGGGCTTCTTACCTTGTGCGTAGGCGGATTGCTTCTTATTTGCTTTGTACGTGTGTATTCAGTGTGTGTGTGTGTGTGTGTGTGTATATATATATATGTATATGTGTGTGAGTGTGTATATATGTATGTGTGTGAGTGTGTATATGTATATGTGTTTGTGTGTATATATATATATATGTATGTGCATATATGTATGTATATATGTGTGTATGTGCACATATGTATGTATATATGTGTGTATGTCCATATATATATGCATATATGTGTATGTCCATATTTGCATATATATATATATATTTGTGTGTATATATGTGTGTGTGTGTGTATCTGCAGGCGCTTGTGTATGTATTTATTCGCCTGTCGTATCCATTTTGTTTTCTTTGTATAAACTTTTAATGTCCTTAATATATTGTAAATATATAACGCTTCTTGCTTCACCCCTCGTTTGTATATAACTGAGGTGTGTACCATCCCACGTGTCTTATAACCGTTTTCATTATTATTTTTATTTCCTTTTATGTATTTATTTATTTTTTGGCATATTATTGTTTTGAATGAAAGGGGGAGGGGCGCTGCCGAAGACTTTTGATATTTGTTTATTTATTTATTATTATTATTATTATTTTAATTTCATTCATATCTAGAGATGCCTCCATTTTTTTTTTTTTTTTTTCATATTGATTTTAATCATTCTGCAGCCGATAGCAAAGACAAAACAGAGAGAGAGACAGACAGACAGACAGACAGACAGACCACGTTAATGATCATGATAATGGTAAAGATGGTGGTGGTGGCGGCGATGATGACGATAACGATGGTGGTGGTGGTGGTGATGATGATGATGATGCTGTTGGTGGTGAGCGAAAATGTATCCGGTGGCGACGGTGGCGGCGGCAGAGGCGGCGGTGGTATTAACAAGCAGCAGCAGTAGTCGCAGTAGTAATCGAAGTAGTAGCTGCAGGGATGGCGCGCATGATAGTTTGTGGTGGTGGGGAGGATGATGGCGGGCTGTTAAAAGTCAGGGAGTTATTTTGTTTTTTTTCTTTCTTTCTTTCTTTATTCCAAAAGGGGAAATTTGTATCTGGTTCCATGGGAAACAGGTCGAGCGACTACAAGACAGCTTTTCTTTCTGGCTGTGTATTCCTTACCTGCTTCATTGGTTTAATCATCTTTGTTTACTAATAAACTCCTTCACTAATGTCCTGCATTCAGCTCGGCTTAGATTTACTTGTACCATCGGAACAGCTGGTTCTTCCACATTCAATAGAATTGACACCCAACACACACACACACACGTATGAGCATGTTCACTCATTGTACGTCTCTCTCTGTCTCTCTCTATATATATGTATATATATGTGTGTGTGTATAAATATGTATATATATCTTTCACTATGTATATTTTCTCTATTTCTCTCCTTTCTCCATCTCTCTTTCTCTCTCTCTCTCTCTCTATCTATCTATCTATCTATCTATCTATCTATCTATCTGTCTTTGTATCTATCTATCCATCTATTCATATATAATACAAATAATAAATATATACATACACACACACACACACACACACATCTCTCTCGTATCTATCTATCTCTCTCTCTCTACACACACACACACACACATTTTTCTCTTTCTCTTCGCTCGCTCGCTTGCTCTCCCCCCTCTTCCTCTCTTTCTTTCTCTCCCTCTCTCCTACCCCCCTCTCTCTCAAGCTCTGTGCCTTCCTCTTCGTGTCTTTTATTTCTCTCCCTAAAACGTCCCCTCTTTCTCTCCGTCTCTTCCTACATATCTACATGTGTTTTTGTTTTTGTTTTGTTTTTGTTTTCCTTTTTTTTTTTCGTCAATAGTTCCAATATTCTTTCTCTTTAATTTCATTAGTCATAGACTCTGGCTAATGGTCGTTATTCATGTCGTTGCAACACGTTCTCCTTAGCTGTTTGGATTCTTCCTGCTCCCATGAAAGCCTTCGGGGCTCAAGCTCGCTGCTTGCCAATGAAACACCAATTAAACAGTCTGATCACTACAAGCTACAGTGAACACTACCCCCCTCTCTCTCTCTGCGATATCTATATTCGTTTCTACTCTAAGCACAAGGCCCGAAATTCGGGGCTGGTGGTCTAGTCGATTAGATCGACTCCAGTACGCAATTGGTACTTAATTTATCGACCCCGAAAGGATGAAAGGCAAAGTCGACCTCGGCGTAATTTGAACTCAGAACGTAACAGCAGGCGAAATACCGCTAAGCATTTCGCCCGAAGCAAGTAAAAGAAAGTTACAGAATAAAAGTGTATCTTGGACTACATGAGCTGCTATGTGCCTCGTCCTTTCTTAAGGACGTTAGGGGATCTTTCTGGTTTGACGGGCAACATTTTTCATTTATGTTTTATGTAGTGTTTTTGGTACCGAAACACTTTCAAACTTCGTATACTTGTATATTTTGTGTTATAGAACAGATAAAAAATTTTGTATTCGAAGTTATTTCATGTTAAAAATTGTCGTTAGGTGTTAAGAGACATTCGACTGCTATATTTAGCAGGCCAAGTGACCACATGTACGCTCCCTCAATAGATTAAAACAACGTTGTATCGCTACGTCGTTATGTGGTATGAGCTCGGTTTTACAAAGAACGTATGTATGGCTTTGGGGTGAGTGCTGTAGGAGCGTAGGGCATCATTTGGAGTATAAGACAATCCTAAAGAGATCGTGGTTTGAATGGCCTCTTCTTTAAGATTTACTTGGGGTTAAAATACAATACATACACACACTGATCTGAAATAAAAAGGAGTGTGAAAGCTTGGGAGAAATAAAGTGAGTGACGATTTACTCAATGACTTGATTTCTAGGTGTGAGAACTAAACGTTTTTATAGAAGTAAGCAAAAGGTGTCTGACTTCTTTCGTGAATGGTGACGCCGAAGTCAACCAGGCAGCCATTTTTTTATAATCGCTTCAGCTGCTAGAAATAGCAGCCAAATCTACTTCAAATTACACCCCGTCGTCTTACAAATAAGGAAATCTACCAAAATGGATTAGCTATGTGGTACTAGATATTAAATACAGCGGGGATGGTCATGATTAGAGCGCATTTGAAGGGTCACATGATATCTCTAAGAAAAGTATCGAAAAGCCAGGTGTAGGCAGGACTCTGTGGTTAAGACGCTCGCTGTGCAATCATGTGATTCTGAGTTCTATCCCACTGGGCGGTACCTTGGTCAAGTGCCTTCTTTTATAGTCTCAGACTGACCAATACCTTGAGAGTGAATTTGGTAGACGGAAACTGTGTGGAAGTTTGACGCGCGCGTGTGTGTGTGTGTGTGTGTGTGTGTGTGTGTGTGTGTGTGTGTGTGTGTGTTTGTGTGTGTGTGTGTGTGTGTGTGCTTCCACCCCGATCTCCGCTTGGCAACCGGTGTTCTTTACGTCCCCGAAACTTAGCTGTTCGGCAAAAGAGACCGAGAGAATAAGTACCAGATTTAGAAATAAGTATTGGGATCTTTTTGTTCGTCTAAAACTCTTCAAGGAGTTGCTCCAGTATGGCCGCTGTCCAAAGACTGAAACAAGTAAAAGAATTACGTGTTCTTTAGTTTGATTTTTTTTTTGTTTTCTTTTTTAGTTTATCTTAGTCAGCAGCGCCATCTTTATGCACTCTACACTACGAAAAAACCCTCGGCTCAGCCCTAATTAAGTCGCTCTATCATCCAAGGCGTTCCAGTTGTGACCATCTCATCATCATCATCTCTCTCTTTAGACGACATAGTCCAAAATACGAATTTCCGTTTTGTTTGTTTCGTTCGTTGTTTTTGTTGATGTTTTAATGGGATTTGAGGTAAATTTGAGGTAAATCGGCTTCTATTTCTTGAAGTTCGTTTCACCGCCTAGTGACCTCCCCACCCACTTTGATTTAACCACCACCTCCACTCTCTCTCTCTCTCTCTCTCCCTCTCTCTCTCTCTCTCTCTCTGTTTTGCAGTGTGAATTCGGGACAAAATTCACATTGTTGTAGTTGTCTTTATTACGACATTAGACACAATAACTATTTGACAATTGGCCTTCTTCGATCTTTATTTTGTTTTTGTTTGTAAATAATAATAATAATAATAATAATAATAGTAATAACATTATTTATAATGCAATTCTACTACTACTACTTCTACTATAACCTGTTTCCCAGTGCATTGCGCTACGTTGCTTGCAGTCTGTTGCGTGTTTTGTCTGGTGGGTAAAGTTATGGGTTGTGTGACTCATTCATTTACATATGTACACCCACATGTTTAGCAATTCCGTACCCATCCTGAATGAAACTAGTGGAGGTGGTAGGTGGTGATATTGTAATAAGCCTGCAAATTAAATTAATGCGAAATAAAGTCTAACACACATTGTAATGCGTAAATGGTATAAGGGTGGCAGAATCGTTAGAGCGTTAGACAAATTGCTTAGCGACATTTTCTCTGTTGCTATTTACGTTCTGAGTTCAAATTCCGCCGAGGGTGACTCTGCCTTTCATCCTTTCGGGGTCGATAAAATAAGTACCAATTGAGTACTGGGGTTGGTGTAATTCACTACTCTTCTTTCCATAAAAATTGATGGTCTTTTACCAAAATTAGAGAGAAAAAAATAATTAAGACGGTAAGCTGACAAGACTCGTTAGCACGTCGGACAAATGCTTAGCGGAATTTCTTCTGGTTCTTTGCGCTCTGAGTTCAAATTCCGCTGAGGTCGACTCTGCCTTTCATCCTTTCGGGGTCGATAAAATAAGTACCAGTTGAGCACTGAGGTCGATGTAATCGACTACCCATCTCTCCTTAAAACTGTTGGCCTCGTCCTCAAATCAGAAAGAAGAAAAAAATTCATTAAGACGGTGAATTGGTAGAATCGTTAACACGTGGGACAAATACTTAATAGAATTTGTTCTGACGCTTTGAGTTCAAATTCCGTTGAAGTCAACTTTTAATTTCCATTGTTTTACCGACCTCGGGGTTGGTAAAATTAAGCGTTTGTAAAACCCTGGCATCGATGTAATCGTCTCACCCCTCTTCCTGAAACTCCCGACCTTGTACCAATATACTTTATATTTCATTCTCCAACCCAAAAAGTTGATAAGAGTGAATTACCAACCGGATAGTGGGGTAGATGCAAATCAACAACTTCTCTTCTGGTATTCTATCCATATTAGAAATATTTGATATATCTTTCCTTTTTTTTTTTAAATCAAAAGATATAAAGTTGCAATGGTTTCTGGAAGTTCTAGCAACTCATATAGACCCGTGCGCATATGTATGTGTATGTATACCTATACACGCTCACATATACACACACACATACACACATACATACATTCATACACACGCACATACATACGCACGTACATACATACGTACATACATATTGTTCAGTATTAATAATGACTTCAAGGTTTCGGCATTAAAACTGGCTTCTCAAAATGGCGACTGTAAAGTGAAATTTTTTCGGAGAGTCAGTGTGTTAACAAACACCCTGAATAGTCCATCAATGGTGATTCCTCTCGACCTACCCATCGTCTAATCACCGGGATATTGACATAATAAATACTGAATATGAAACCATAGATTAATTATTCAATTTTATTCAAGATCACCGCGCCCCAGACTAAAGCTGCACAATTATATACAGCATAAACTGTTTTCGAATTTCAGTTATTTAACAATAAATAGTCATAAACAATATTAGCATTTTTTTTCCTTTTTTTGCTTAAACTAGGACATCAGGAAAAATATTTTAAATTTTCAGTTTTTTTTATTTTTATTATTTTGTTATTTTAATGGTGCCCTGGTTCACCTTGCGCTTTTTTGCGCGATAGGAAATACAGTGTGCCGGGGAAAAAAGGTCATAAAAAGAAGAAAAAACTGGGGATGTTTTCTTCTTTTGGTGGTTTAAGCATGCATTTATTAATCTAGATCTGGAATCGTTGTGGCACTCCGTCGTTTACGACGACGAGGGCTCCAGTTGATCCGATCAACGGATCACCTTGCTCTTGAAATTAATGTGCAAGTGGCTGAGCACTCCACAGACACGTGTACCCTTAACGTAGTTCTCAGGAAGATTCAGCGTGACATGTATATATGTGTGTGTGTGTAAATGCAACATGTGCTGCATGGTTCTCATTTTACTTTTACTGTTTTTCTTCATATGTCCGTGGCCATGCTGGGGCCTTCATATGAGGTGTAGTGTCCTTTTTTTTTTCTGTTTCTTATTTTTTTTTTATTGCTGAGTCATAAGCGGAAGGTGTCTGGCTGTCTACAGGTATACATACCCATCTCCCCACACACGTCATGGAGTCATAACTACACATGCACACACACACACACACATATATACACACAAGCCCATACATACATACATATATATATATATGTGTGTGTGTGTGTGTGTGTGTGTATAAGACATGTATAGTCAATGACTGTTTTATAGCGCACAAGCAGACGACACTCCTGCTGCAAAAAAAGTCGAGGGGTTTTTTGTATTCAGAGAGCACAAGCAGGTTATTCACGTGATCTTAAGTCATTCAGTTTGTATTACTTTGTTGGCCGTTCTTTATTTATGTACCTTCGTTGCAGGTTTAACTGGTACTATATTCACACACACACACACACACACACACACACACACACATATACACACAGAAAATTACAAACACGCACGCGCACTAACGCTCGCATATACCTTTATTCATTAGTAAGCGAAAGACTGACTCAGCCGTTCTCAGGTATTAAACACACAGAATCACACACACACACACACACACACACACACACACACACACACACGTGTATACTTACGCGCACACACGCGTATCGAACTCTGCTGGCTGACCAGTGCAATAATTGATGTTTATTGGCACATTCGCATCACTGGAGACTGGGTCTCCGGTTTTCGGGAAAACTCGTTTGGTTATCTCTTTGAAGTATTCGTGTCAATAAGATCTTATGGGTTTTTACTTCTGACTGATCTTTCAAACTGTAAAGAGGCCTCGCCAACATTAAAAAGACTTTGTGCCTTCTTGTTTTGTTTCATTTTGCTATCGTGTACGCCTGTCTGTGTGTGTCTGTGTGTCTAGATGTATACGTTCGTGTGTGGTTCTATGTGTCTCTGTTTGTGTGTGTGTTTGATGAATGAAAGTGATATTGGCCATGTTCCTATGTTATTGCCGTTATTTAATCAACCGAGTCAAGATGATAGCAAACACACCCATTAAATACTACTTCCTTCTCTATCACTGTCTTTCTTCTCTTTCCTAGACTCTGCTGCAGCATAACACAAGTGTCCTACCGAATGATTGCGGTAGATGTACGTGGAATAACCTTGTGTGTGTAATATATATATATAGGAGTGGCTGTGTGGTAAGTGGCTTGCTTACCAAACACATGGTTCCGGGTTCATTCCCACTGCGTGGCACCTTGGGCAAGTGTCTTCTACTATAGCCTCGGGCCGACCAAAGCCTTGTGAGTGGATTTGGTAGACGGAAACTGAAAGAAGCCCGTCGTATATATGTATATATATATATATATATATATATATATATATATATATATATAATGTGTGTGTGTGTGTGTGTGTGTGTCTGTGTTTGTCCCCCCACCATTGCTTAACAACCGATGGTGGTGTGTTTAGGTCCTCGTAACTCAGTATGGCCGCAGTCTAATGACTGAAATATGTATGTATGGGTGTATGTATGTATGTATGCACAACCCTGAGTACATACCCTCTGCATATGTAAGGGTCCCGTTCGTATCTGTTGTGTTGACTGATGGATAAGTCCTGCAGCGAGCAATGGTAAATATGGAAAGCAGCCCCCGAATTTTAAAATACACAAACGTGAAACTACAACTGCCATAGATAGATGTGCAAGCATTGTAGTTGGTCCAGGGGGCGCTTCTTAACAATCCACACATCCTACTGCTGAAAGAGAGGGAGAGGAAGAGGGAGAGAGCGAAAGAGAGTGATAGGGATAGAAAGTGAGACGGAGGGGTATGAGATAAAATCGATGTGACCTTTACTATACTATTAGACAAGATCAAGTGCTCCGCCCGACATACACTTGTCATTAAATGAGAAGTGGTGGTGGTGGTGAGTTTGTGTCCTTCTGTGAAGAGAGTAATGCTGTGAGAACGAGCGCTGGACCCACCGCATAGACTGTATGATCTACATAGGTTAATGGATGGTAGTTCTTTCTGTATTTTATTATTACTGTTAACGCTGAGAGCAACTTAGGGAATTAAGTTATATATGTGTCACTCACGACTGCGCGGAAGCCGTCGGAGACGCAAAAATATATGCGCGAGCGTTGATTATAAGCTCAGTCAGGGATTGTGTAGAGATTACAACTTAAAACAAGTACTCAATGCGTTATACATGTAGTCAAAATTTCTTTCACTATCTACTTTTCTTTCTATATATTTCTATCTATCTATCTATCTATCTAAACCCTAACCCTAATCCTAAAACTAACCCTAACCCTAAAACCCTAACACCCTAGTGAAGATCGTGCGGGTGTTAATCTGAAAAATTACCAAATTTAATAGGTTCTAGACGAGGCCAACACCTACGAACAGAGAAGGGAAGAGTCTTGTTTGTAAGAAAGAAATTCGGAAGATACTGTTAGAATTAAGACAATCCAAACACGACCAATACCTACCATGAGATAAAGCAGATCATGCCTTAAGCGTTTCAACTATGACCATCTCTTCTTACTTTTCTTGACTCGATTTTCATTTCTTGTGTTAGTATTGACGTGATTTGAGACAGATTTAGCTGTTATTTCTAGCAGGTTGAACGACCATGAAAAGGCTCTCACGTCGGACTGGGAACTGTCTTGTTTAACTGACTCGTAGGGAATGGCAGATGAGGCTCTTAACTGGATCTTAGATAAATGGATCAATTGCACATAGAATTTGTTTCACCATAAAAAAAAGACATTAACATAACACGTGACACAACTATTGACAAAAGTCACACACAATCATACACACTAAAAAACAGATACACGCCTACACATAAACAATATATATATATATATACATACATATACACACATACATACCACTAAGTGACAGGCATGCTCACACATTGCCTGATCTAATCCGTATAAATTAAAAGGCACACACACATGCACACACTCATACAGACGAACACAGACACACACACACAGAAGCAGACATGGTGCAGACATCAGACAAGGAGACAACAGACACCTCATTAGATGGTGGGGAGTCAGGTGGGGGTGGGGTGGAAGTGACGATAGAAATCGAGAGGTGGGTAGGGAAGAAGGAAGAGTGAGACTTCCACAGCAGACAGCGTTGAGAGAGGAGTAAAGGTAGAGGGAAAGGAAAGGGAGGAAGAAGAGGTGAAGGAGAAGTGGGAGGATGACCTTGATTAGATGAGATGGAAGGAGGAACGATGTTGATATTAGTGCTGATAATGTTTGTGATGGAGATAATGTCTGCGATGATTGATATATCCACAAACATTCTCCTAATATACGTGTGTGTGTAGATAGATAGATAGATAGATAGATAGAGACCAGTTCACAATTATGGTTCCTTTTTGTTGTTGCTATTGTTATAACTGGTGTATCACGTGTGCTTAATAAGCTACAACGCTTGATTTCCTTCATATATGTTACGGAGGGAAATGTTTGTTACCTTGTGTATGTATGTCTGTAGGTGACTTTAGACAGATATACAGTTATCCCTCGACTGTCGCGCGTGTTATGTTCGAAAACCCACTGCGATAGGTGAAAATCCGCGAAGTAGAAACAGCATTGTATAATTTATTGTTATTATTTTTATACTTTGTATGTATTTATTATATTGTAAATGCAAAACAACACCACGGAGGGATCGACGTATGCTTAAATAATAAACCGCGATAGGTGAACCGCGATATGTCGAGTGATTACTGTAATATATATATATATATATATATATATATATATATATATATATATATATATATATATATATATATATATATGTATATATATATATATGTGGATTGTAATATAATATACATATATGTATATATTGTATTATTATATTATGGGGCGCGCGTGTGTGTGTGTGTGTGCCTGCATTCGTGTACACATGCGCATACACACACAGTCACAAATTGTGTATGTATGCGTAGAGACACATACAATAAGCATTCCGATTAAAACTCTCGAAATCACAAGAAGTTTAAAGGTCATATATTGTGCCTCAATCTCATTCCATGCCTTACCTCCGCCATCATCCCGTTGTCTCACTAGAAAATTCAGTTCTCTCTCTCTCTCTCTCTCTCTCTGTATGTGTATATATATATATATATATATATATATATATATATATATATATACATACATATAGTGGCCCCATGCTGTTGTAACATGCAAATGGTAAACAACTTCATAAAAGATAACCAATATTGTTGACATTTCAAGCCATTATTATCTTACACGCAAACTACTAAGAAACGCCGCCGTTACCTCCACCGCCACAGCATACTTCTCACCACCACCAACACCATCTTCAACATCGCTAACTGATCATTCACTTGTGTACTACTTGATCCCCGAATGCTTTTCTTTTCATGTTTGTTGTCCAATTCCATTTTGTCTCTTCACATTTTCCAAATGTTTTGAATATTTTATTTCTGAGATTTCGGTTTCTTCAGTTGTGGCCATGCTTTGGCACCACCTTCAAGATGTTTATTTATTTCCATTATCCCGTAGGAAATGTAAGTCACGGGAAATTTACACTGTGATACACAAACACACACACATATCCACATTTACACACATACATATATACATACATATACTTTTTTTCATTTTTAATTGGTAAAAATTTACGAAAATGATTCAAAGTCGAAGTGTTGTACGCGTACCAAACACGTTTTTTCTTAGCTCTCTTCTTTTTTCTTTCTTTTCTTCCATCTCTTCCTATTCTTTCCTGGACTTTCCTCTCGTACATGACGAAGGACTATATCCGAAACGTTATACTTAAACTTTTTTCCATTCTTTAAGCGTCAACCTAAGAATATTAAGCGTAAACGTCCCTTGGACTTCTTTTTGATATTTGCATTTGTTTTGCTCTCTCTCTCTCTATCTATCTATCTCTCCGCCTCCTTCGTCTGTTTGTATGTATACACGCGCGCGCACGTGTGCGTGTGCTACTGGGCTCTAAAGTATAAAGCGCCCTAGTTATAAATGGAATTTATAGAAGAAAGAAAAAACTTATACAAATTCCTTCCCTTTAAAATGGATGAACTTTAATACCAGTAAAATACTGAGGCAATCTTACATTCTTACATTACAGTGTTTCTTAAACTAATTAATACCGTCCTCACAAGAAAAAAGTGAAATTTTTGGCTCCCCAGCTCGTTATTAAAGATATTCTATGAATTCATAGAATTTGCTTTCTTCGCCATGGTCTTCGACGAGGCAGTTTGCCCAAGCTTTTTTACAGTAATCTCAGACACTTCTAAGGAGCGGGTGTTGTCCGTTCCAAAGAAATAAGCTATAAGGCATTCTTGACATGAATGAAACGTAAACTAATTTAGCCTTTATCCTATTCCATGGGCGGTCATAGATAGTACCAGTCATATACTTGAGTTTGATTTAATATCCTTATGAAGTGTCAAGGCGGCGGGTTGACAGAATCGTTAGCGCGCCGGATAAAGTACTTCGTAGCATTTCTTCCGGTTCTTTACCGTCTGAGTTGAAATTCAATCAAGTCGACTTAGCTTGCCTTTCGTACTTTCGTGGGTCGGCAAGATAAAAGTACCACTCAAATACCCGAGTCGATGTATGTTTAACCCTCTACAGCTAAGAAAAATAATAATCGGTTTTGTGCCAAAATTTGAAACCATTATTTCCGATTTATTAAATTCTGAGTTGAAATTCGGCCGAGGCCAGCTTCGACATTCATCTTTTTGGGGTCGATATCATGAAGTACCGGTCGATCTTTGTGCTTCACCTAAAATTACTGGCCTTGTTCCAAAATTTGAAACAATTATTATGATACGCCTCAGACGTGAATGGAACTATAAGTGAGGACTAAAGATAAAAACAATATCGATTCCAAATTTTGGCTCAAGGCCACTAATTTCGGAGGACCGGGTGGGGTTAAGTCGATTACATCAACCCCAGTGTTCAACTGATAATTGTTTTTATCGACGCCGAAAAGATGAAAGGTGAAGTCGACTTCGGCGAATTTTGGACTGAGAAAGTAAAACCAGACGAAACGTCGCTAAGTATCTTGGTCAACGTGTCAACAGTTATGCCAGCTCGCCGCCTTACAGATAAAGACAATATTAGAGTTATTACACCATAAGACCCACTAGCGTAATGTTCCAACCAGCGCCAAAGCTTATAAACTTCCAGTTTCAACAAGGACCTGGTTTTAACGGACGTTTTACTACGTCCCCACCGTCACCACCACTACTACCACTAATTTACATATGTCTGTTATATAAACAAGTCACCACGATGTCCATATCGTATTTTGTTTGGTCTAGACTCTGCTTTTATATGCTTTATATATATGGTGCTCCAGTATGGTCACAGTCATCGGACTGAAGCGTATAAAAGAATATAATGAGGTCTGGCGCTTTGGCCTACCATATAACTTAACTACACTCACTTACTGTCACCACTACCTTATCGACACCATCTCCGCCTCCGCTATATCGCTCTACTACTACTACTACTACAACTACCACCCACCGCCACCACCATTTCTATTATAAGTACTAGTTAAGTCTAGCTTTCCCCTTAACTTCTATAACCACACGGCTAGCACCACCACCACCTCCAACACTACTCCTTCACCAATCATGCACATTAGCATCATCACCAGCATTATTATAAGCACCATCATCATCCACAACCTCTACAAACTGCACAACCGCCACCATCCACCTCCACCACCACCACCACTACCGCCGCCGCTGTCTCCGTTATTACAACTGCCTCCGTTCGCCATTTCTATCACCACCACCGCCTCCGCTACTGGTAGTCAGGCCTAACATTCCTCCCCCGCCCTTACTTCCTACCTCCACCCCCGTCTGTCTGCCTTATCTCCTCCTCCTCCGCCTGTCTGTGTCCAATGGCGACCCTCTCTTGTTCAATAATTGTTGTTATTGTTGTCTCTGTACAGTGTAACTGCTGGTTTACAATATATGTGTATGTATGTGTGTGTGTGTGTGTGTGTGTGTATGCACACACGTACACACATGCAAACCTGTGCGTATATATATATATATATATATATATATATATATATATATATATAAGTATGTGTACATATATGCGTATATGGGGTTTGTGTGTTTATAAACTTTGGTTTCGGCTGATATCTGGCCATGTTTAACCTAAGCAGCACCACCTGCCAAATACGCTCCCTCTCTCTTTCTTTCTCTCCCCCTCTCTCTCTCTCACACACGCACACACACTACATACATATTTTGGCTGGTCGAGTAGCCTAGGTTTGATCTGTTCCGCTAAAACCCTTCAAAGCGGTGTCCCAAGAATAACCGTAGCCCAATGACGTAGCTCAGTACCGCCCACTTCGGGAACCACTGATCTAAAAGGAAGGAAAACTGGCAACTTGGCCCCAAAACATCCCGGTACCGGAGTCGTCACAGAACACAAAACGTCAGCATAGAGAGCGCAAGACAGCTTGCCGAGCCCTCTAAAAGTTCTACCAATCCATTGTCTTCGATTGGTATTTGGTTTTATTGAACCCGAAAGGATGAAAAGCAAAGCTGACTTCAGCAGGATTTGCACTCAGGACGCAGGGCATTCTACCCAACGCTCTAACGACTCTCCTAATTCGCCGCCATCGCTTTCAGACGAATGGTCATACTTCTGCCTTTTTGAATCCCGTCAACAGTCTACTCGTACCAGCTCTGTTATGCGGACATCTTTTTTTCTTTACATATAGTAAATTACATAGTCTCAAATTTGCCCTACAGTGAGAGGAAAAATCTATAAGCTACTTACGAAAATTGCTTCGATTTTACTTATTTATATGGCAGTACATTCGGTATGTGTGTGTGTGTGTGTGTGCTTATGATTCGCTGCTTTCTTCCAAGGAATCTAATGCTCTTAGCTTAGTTTTTCCTTGGGGCTGGCCAGATTGGAGCAATATCGAGAATAACCAGCCGAAATTGCAAGGATAATCTGGATCCCGACTGAAGAGAGAAAACTCCGAATGACCTGTCCTTGTTTTCTTTGTATCATCTATCTGGATGTTTTGTCCCTTTCTTGTATCGCCTAACTGTCTGGATGTTTTGCGTCCTTGTCCCATTCTGTATAATTTATACATACTTACATATATATATATATATATATATATATATATATATATATAACCGTATGTCTCGAAACACGTGGGCTATTGACAATTTTTGTTTCCTCCTTCTTCCTTTTCTTTTGGACTTTCCTATGTCTCCTGTTTCCGAAGAAGAGCTTTGCTCGAAACATAAAGCAACCACTCTTTCCTTCTCTGAGCGTCTTATTAATACTTTGCTTGTACCACGTCCTCGCGTTGTCTCTTTTTTCTTCTTGTCTTTTTCTCCGTTTTCTTTTTTTAATACTAATTAGTTATAAACTGAAAACCACTCTAAATCAGGACTTAAAAGCAGTGTTAGGTATCAATAATGATATTATGCTTAGCATTAGAATAAATGTAATGCTTCAAAGATGGTCGAACGTTTCTCTGTATACGATCTTTTCAAACGAAATGAAAATGCGTCTCGTTTGAAAAGATCTCGTTGAGTGAAACATATGACCCTATGTCTCGAATCGCGTATTTTAATGTAATACATAAACATGTGTATATAAGTATATATGTACACCCACATATCTATCTATCTCTCTATCTACCTACCCATACAAACACACACATACATGAACACTTTCACTATGGGCCATAAAATGTGTTGCTTTTATAGGTCTTTTCTCACAAGTTAGAGATGTAAGTACAGATCTCCCTTTCTCTCTCTCTGTCTCTCTCTCTCTGTATCTCTCTCTCTCCCTCTGTATGTGTGTGTGTGTGTGTGTGTGTGTGACCTGGTCTCTGTGTGTTTTATTGAACGCTGTTCACATGCTGAGTGAGAAGGCTGAATAACGCACAGCTATGTATGTCAGCATATGTATGTCCACGTTCGAACTGAAGACAAACCTGTGTGTATGTGCCTATGTTTAACTATATGTGTGTGTGTGTGTGTGTGTGTCCACCTACGTGCTCTGGGCGTGTGTGAGTGTGGGTGCAAGGTAAAAAAAAAGAAAGAAAAAAAAGAACGAGTTAATTGTACTGTGGAAGGAGAGTAAGTAAGGGTAGACAGAGAGACACAGGGAGAGAAGAGATGTCAGAAAAGGGCACCTAGCAATAAACCACCCACAGTTGACCTACTTCAGACTTTTACCATCTCGCTTCTCTCTGTCTGTCTGTCCGTCTGTATGTCTTTATGTCACTCTCTCTGTCCGTCTCTTCCTCCCTCTCTTTCTGTCTGAGTCTCATTGCCCTCCCCTCTCTCTCTCTCTCTCTCCCTCTCTCTACACACACACATATATATAGATAGAGAGAGACAGACAGACAGAGAGTGTGTATCTATAGATTTTTTCTAACTTACCGTTTGAGGAGAACCGTAAATGAATGGCGTTCCAGACATGACCATCTAAGTTTTGTGCATCTTGGATTAAGCTAATTTGCCTAATTGTACCCTTCTGTGTGTTTTTTTAGTTTTTTTTTGCTTTTTTTTTAATATTCCGATTATTTTTGAGGGAAATTTGGCAGTTATTTCTAGTATTTTGGTAACTGCATGGAAGCTTTCTTGACGGTTGAGCTGTGCGTGAGTACGTTGAATATGTTTATGAATGTGTGTGCGTATGTGAACAAATCTATACGTATGCTCAATCAACTGTGTGTGTGTGTGTGTGTGAGTGAGCGTCCTAATGCGCGCGCGCGCCGTGTGAGTCTTTCCCCTTTCCTACACCCTCTATCTCCCCCTCTTTCTATTCCTCTCTATCGCTCTCCGCCTCATTTTCTTTTTCTATTTCCTGCTCACTCTCTCTTTTCATTCATTCTAGCTCTTCTCTTTTTCTGCACCTCTCTCTCTCTCTCTCTCTCTCTCTCCGTAACTCTCCCTACTTCTTTCCTGCCACTCCCCCCTCTCTCCTCCTCTATGTCACTTTCTACAACCATTTCTTTCTCTTTTTCTTCATCGTCTCTCCTCTCTTCCTTTCTCTCTCTCTATTCTCTCTTCCCGTTTCTCTCTCCCACCTGCCACAAGGTGTAACACCATTTTAATAAGTACACACACACACACACTGATTGACACATATGTAGACAATTTCTCTCTCTCTCTCTCTCTCTCTCTCTCTCTCTCTCTCTCTTGTGTCTCTCTCTCTCTCTCTCTTGTTTCTCTCTCACACTGAATCACACACACACACACACACTCACTCAGAAAACACACATACATACACACAACAGACACACATACTCACACACACACAGACGAGCCAAACTGTTTTGACACATACTCACATAGGTCAAATCGTGTGTGTATGTATGCGTGTATACAGACTATAATAGACGTCTATTTAGATAGGCTGGTATGTAGATAGATGGGTAAATAGGTAGATACTACAGGTACACACAGGTAAACTTAGCTCACTGAACTGACACACACACACACACACATTCACAAATACATACATTCACACACACACACGCAAGCAAACATATAGACACATGGCACACACATATACGTACGCAGAAAAAGACATATAGACAGACGCATATAAGGTAGAGGAGGGCTAGTCACCGGCCAAAAGCAAACTCAAGGTATTCCACGCAAGAGAATAAGGTCACTCACACACACATACACACACACACACACACACACACACACACACACACACACACATACACATTCTTAGTCACATATAGACAACTACGTAGATGCCTGTATACATACATACGCATACACACAGTTGCTTGTACATGCAGCTACGTTCACATACACACTCTCGCACACATTCACAGACATAGTCGACCATTCACAAAAAGACACACAAATCAGCCATCATGAAAACCTTCATGTAGTTACCACTCTACTAGAAATAACAGCCAAATCTCCTTCAAAATCACATGTTAAAAAAAAAGCACAAATTAGCTTAGAATTCGGTGCACAAAACTGAGATGGTCATGTCAAGAAAGTCTTCCATTTATAGTTTTTCTCAATCAGAGATGACAACAGGTACACTTGCTCTTCATGTCAAAGTAACCATCCTTATTCTTTCCCTCTGCAGATGGCCACCCCATGGAAATCCATTTGTCCTGTCCTCTCCAGATGGACACCAAATTTGTTCTTGACTTTCTTTCCCCAAAATGGCAATCCTTTGAAATCCCTTCCGTTCTGTGCTTTTTCCTTACAGAACCCCAATAATATAGATGAAGAATCCTAGTTCTTCAGCTCTCCCCTTCTTATGACAAACACTACAACATCCCCAGTTATTTCAGTATTATTTGCCTTCCCCAGTAAACAATTTCCCAGTGACCTCACATAGGGCAACATTCTCAAAACTGCATCCCAGAGACAAGGATTTTTTTCCTAATAGCAAAAGAGAAACAAAAAAAATACAAATGTGAAATGCAATCCAATTTGGAACTCTTCAGAGCCTAACCAGCTACTGTCCATCTTTAAAGCTCAAATGTGGCCCACGTTCAGATACTTCAGGACCTTAAAATACTTCAGTTCTGTTCAGTTGCTGACTCAGTACGAAATTTTAAGTATTGGGATATTACTAGCCTGTCTTGCATAGAATTGATGATGATGATGATGCTGCTGCTACGCATACAAATGTCCACTTTTACTTGCTTGCACCAGTCACAGGGAATTTATACAGGCAGATTTTCAATAGCGGGATGCCGTTTTAACTGCCAAACCCACAAATGTTTCGGTAATTTTAACAGATTAACACCGCACATCCGATTTGCACTACCAATACCTGCAAGTAAGTTCTGCTCATTGTGGATCCTAACATGTCTTTTAAGACCCCCTTTGGATTTGCAAACCCTCTGGCACACACCATATATATATATATATATATATATATATGTGTGAATATGTGTGTAAATACACACACACACACATACACGTGTATTTAACATGCTCTGAACTGCAGCAAATTGTTGGAACTCAGATATTAAAATTAGGTTCAGTGAACCATAATGCAAACAAATCCAAAGCAAATGTCACACACAGCCTGATGGCAGATCAATGTATACAGCAGTGTATATATAGTATATATAGTGTATATAGTAGCAATACAAGAGGACAATCAAAACACTTTACTTCTTGCGTTCACATACACACATGTCCATGCTTAGATATCGTGTTCTGGTGATGTTATGTACAACGTTTATAATATCAACATATACAGCCTATAATTGTGTCTGTTAGTGTGTGTGTACATATACAAGTACATATGACTGTATATATGTCTGTATCTACACATACACACGCGCACGCACCAGATATGGGTGTGTACGTGGGTGTATTAGCATGTGCGTACATACAAATGAACCTCGAGTGTCCGTATGTGTATATGTGTGATTATAAGTGCAGATTTATACATGTAAACACATATGCACGTATATATGTATCTGTGTGTATATATATATATATATATATATATATATGAATATGCTTGTCTATATGCATTTGTGTGTGTGTGTAACTGATATATAGAGAGCAGAGATAGGCAGCCTTAGTCACATCAATGTGACTAACAACCGAACAGCCTCCCACTTCGACCACCCAACACCGGCCATGATCTGTAATACAAGTTATTCTTTGTAAATTATCCTGTTTGTTGAGATAACCCATCTCTCCTTTGAATTGTGTACAGAGCTATGAGGTATTTGAACATGTTTGTGTGTGCACATACATATATATACATATATATATATATATATATATATATATATATATATATATATATATATATATATATACATATATATATATATGCGAGTAAAAATAAATACAAAAAAGGTGGTTTTTTTGTATGATTGTGTATAGAGGAATATATTATTTTGTTTAAAAGAGTTCCAACACTGTCTGTTTTTTTATGTTTTATTTATATTCCTGCAGAACCAATGTGGGGTATAGAATATGGAATATACAATATATAATATAATATACAATATATAATATAAAATAAAATAAAATAAAAATGGATGGCACCATGAAAGAAAGTATTGAATGTAGATGAAATATTGAGTGTTCAATATAAAGGATCAAATATATAAATATAAATATATAAAGGTGACTCGAGTTTCAGGGCTATTTCCCTTCGTCATGGCCGGTATGACAGACTTTAACAGAATATGATTTCTGTATATGTCTCTTTGTATGTGTGGGTGTGTGCATGTGTCTTTGTAGGGTGAGAGAGAGAGACAGAGAGAGACAGAGGTAGATAAAGACAAGAATAAGACTGGGAAGTCAGTAGACAGCGAGAGATACAGACAGATAGATAGATAGATAGATAGAAGGAAAAAGACAGAGAGATTATAAATCTATTACATGTTGGGTAATTGGATCAAATTTGATAGAATTGCTGCTCACCTACTTGTTCCACACATTCACGTGGAAATAATAATAATAATAATAATAATGCTGTGGAGGATGATGATTTAGTCAAAATATAAATCACTTCCTCTCCTTAAGGCTGTTACTCTGGTGCCAGGAAAGAGCATGAAAAAATTTCACTGATTTCTGTAAAAGTGCTTTGGAATCTTCAGCACCAAATTGTGAACTAGTTAACTAACTGAATAACTAGTTCTATCATTTTGTATATACGAGATGGTTAACCTTAACCCTAACCCAATAGAATTTGAACTGGAAGCTTGTTCTTGTTTCTTATGGTTAAAAGAATACGAGTTAATGTCTATACATGTATATATGCTTTAGTTTATTTATATACATACTTGTATATATAGTTATATGTGTGTGTGTACACACACAATACATGCGAATAAACCGCAATCTTAGCCATTGCTGCTGACTTCAGTGTCTAGATATTGGTTTGTGCTGGGTGGGGATGCTAAACTCCCCTGTTCGAAAATATAAGGACACTGATAGTGTGCCCGTATAACCAGCTGGAGACAATGGGTCCCAGATATATCATACCTCTGTATGTAATACCCATTTAGGGGGTGCCTGTATCATGAAATGACAACAACAAGGAAGAGGTGCAGGGTTATTAATCTTCATTGTGTAAGCGTATCTTTACCCTTTCTGACAGGATAAAATGCACTTGGTCTGCACTGGGAGCCAAATACAGTAACAACTTCAATCAAAGCAGGTTGCAATGTTCTGTTCTTGTAATGTACCACAGAAAAAAACTGCTGTGTCAAGTGACCAACTCTTGTTCAATCCAAGAGAGAGAAAAAAAAAACAAAAAACAAAAGAAAACAACCATTAAATAAAGATGACTGTTGGTATCTATACTTACCTGTCATTAAGTAATTCCTTTTATGGTTATGGGTTTATTAGTAGGGCAAGAAGAAGAAGAAGAAAGGTGGTTAATGAGATTGATTGATTTATGATTAGTCAACAGGTGTCGATTGCAATCAAGCGTTATGAAAGTACTCAACACTTGTTAGATAGTCAAATAATATCATTTATTCATAGGTAACAGTGTCTGTGTAAATTGTTTACTCAGTTTGAAGTTTCTAGTCCTTGAGCTCACACACACACACACACACACACTCTTTCTTTTGCTTGCTTGTTTTAACCATCACACTTTTGGTATGTTTGTGTGTGTGTGTGTGTATGTGTGTGCGTTTGGTTGGCTGGCTTCTTTCAGTTTGTCTCCAAATCGGCTTACGAGGCTTTTTCGTTGGCCCAAGGCAATACTTTAACCCTTTCATTACCATATTTATTTTGAGATGCTCTGTGTTTCTTTCAATTAATTTTGAATATAACAAAGAATTTAGTAAAATAATTTCGTTATCATTAAGCTAGTGTTAGGAACATTAGTGTTAGGAACATTAGTGTTAGGAACATTAGTGTTAGGAACATTAGTGTTAGGTACATAAATTGTGACTAAGGTTTGGTGGAAGATTTTAATTAAAAAACCAGACATTTGTACTACAGAGGCAGAGGCGGTTTCAGCCAGGTTGGTATCAAAAGGGTTAAGACACTTGCCCAAGGTGCTTACATAGTATGAATGAACCAAAACCATGTGGTTTGGAAGCAGACTCTTTATCTTAGATGACCATGCCTGTGCTTGTATGTATGAACGTGTGTGTGTGTGTGTGTGTGTGTGTGTGTGTGTGTGTGTGTGTGTGTGAAATCAACATTTTTAATTATTTATGTCTGAAAGCAGTGAAGAAAATCCCTGGTGATTTTCAGTTGCTTAAAATTGTGCTTTTCATTCTTTTCTAGAGTTGATACAATAAAAGCACTAATTGCCGTAGGGAGTTGATTTCATCAGCTCTACCCACCCACAATATATGTGTAGCCATGTAATTATTGTTAAAAATCAATATTATCTCTATATTTATTTTCCAACTGTGTTAGCTAGGATTGGGTGTGTTATCATCATCACCATTGTTCTTATTTCTATGTCAGCTTTTTCAAGCTAGCATAGATTGTATGGATCATCAAAATCCAAACGAGTTTTCATTCTGAATTAAATGCTGCTTCTCCTGAACGTGTCTAAGGGCCACATCCCACTTGCATATTTCTGTTTCATTTATTCTTCCTTCACTTGTTTCAAGTCATTGCACTGTGCCCATGCTGGAGCACCACCTTGAATGGTTTCAGTCAAAGAAATCATCCCTGATAACTTATTTTCCCACCCGAGTCTCATGTTTTAGTTGTTTAGCAAAAGGAAACTGATGGACTAAGTTATAGGGATGTAAACAAACAAACAATGGTGTAAGTGTGCAGAGTGGTGGCAGACATTCACAAACACAAAGATACATACATGCATACATGCACACATGAGTTTCCACTCAATTTTTATCTACCAAATTCACTTACACGGCATTGTGTGAACAACTGGGACTGAACCTAAAACCATGTGGTTGCAAAGCAAGGTTCTTAACCACATAGCCAAGTTTGTGCCTACATACATGCGCATATATACATATGTATATATAAATATATATATATATATATCATCATCATCATCATCATCATTTAACATCCGTTTTCCATGCTAGCATGGGTTGGATGGTTTGACTGGGGACTGGCGAACCAGATGTCTACACAAGACTCCAATCTGATCTGACAGTTTCTACAGTTGGATGCCCTTCCTAACGCCAACCACTCAGAGAATGTAGTCGGTGCTTTTTATGAGCCACCGGCATGAGGGCCAGTCTGGCGGTACTGGCAATGGCCACTATATATATATATATATATATATATATATATATATATATACATACACATACAAGATAAAGGTAACGCCCCTCTTCGGTCATGATGAATGACCATGGGATTGCACCTAGAAATTTCCCACTCCGAGGCAGAAGTCTGGCCAAGGTTGTTTATGGAAGACCAGCAGTCACCCATGCACACCAGCCTCCCCTCTCTATGCCACCAGTGTTATCCAAGAGAAAGGCAAAGGCCAGTGACATTGCAACTCATTTCTATAGCTGAGTGAAGTGGAGCAACGTGAAATAAAGTGTCTTGCTCAAGAACACAACACACAGCCCAGATACATGTTTGTATGATGGACTCCCACACAGTTTCTGTCTACCAAATTTACTCGCAATGCACTGGTCAGCCCAGGGTTGTAATAGAAGATGCCTTCCTAAGGTGCCACTGAGTGGGATTGAACTGGATACCACATATTTCCTAAGTGTCCTGCTTTCTTGTCTGGAAACATCCTATATAGGTGTAGGCAATGTGTGTATGTCTGTGCAAAATAGGGTGGAAAGGCAGATAATTTATTATCATTACCACCAGGTAGCTGTTATCCAGATGTCTGGTAATTGCGTCCTTTGAACGAAGTGCATTATAAGGTAGGGGGCATATTTAGTCCTTGGTTGGTCTTATACTGTGCTTCACGGCAATCTGTCCATGCCCAGCACCTCTGCCTCTGGACTGCCATCTGTTTTTGGTAGATAGGTCGGTAGAGAGATTAGAAAGAGATGTACGCAGAAGGACTGAGAGAGAAAACGAGATAGAGTCTATATTGTGTGGTGTGTGGTGTGTGTGTGTGTGTGTGTGTGTTCAGGTTGTGCTTGGCTAACCATAACCTGCTAATTGGCTGTTTTATTCATGGCATGATGAGTTAACCAGATCAGAAGGAAAAGGTCACCATCATTTCCATCACCATCATCATCGTCATCACCATCATTTTCATCATCATCATCATCATCACGTTCATCATTGTCCTCATTACCACTATCTTCATCATCATCATCATCATCATCGTTATCGTCACTACCATCATTGTTCTTACTGTCATTGTTGCCATCACAATTATTATCCAATAAAGCAATCATAATAATTATAATCTTGTATTTAAGATTTCTTTATAAGTTCCTAAGACAACATGAATACATCAACATTGGTATAGACCTATAGCTGTGTGTGTGTGTGTGTGTGTGTGTGTGTGTGTGTGTGTGTGTGTGTGTGTGTGTGTGTGTGTGTGTGTGTGTGTATTCTTCAATTCTTTTACTTGTTTCAGTCATTTCACTGTGGCCATGCTGGAGCACCGCCTTTTAGTTGTAGAAGTCGACCCTTGGACTTATTCTTTGTAAGCCTGGTGCTTATTCTATCGGTTTCTTCTGCCGAACCGATAAGTTATTGTGTGTGGATTTGGGAGATGGAAACTGAAAGAAGCTTATTGTATATGTGTGTGTGTATGTTTGTGTGTCTGTGTTTCCCCCCCCCCCCCCCATTGCTTGACAACTGATGTTGATGTGTTTACGTCCCTGTAATGTAGCCGTTCAGCCATAGAGATCTACAAAGACCTTACAAAGAATAAATCCTGAGGCTCCAGCATGGCCGCAGTCAAACCAGTAAAAGAGTGTAGTTATCATAGTGTTCATTGGTATGTTCATAGTTAGGAGTTTCATGTTACAGAATGGAATTTGTTGCAATCATCAGACGAAAAACAGAATAAACTACAACACACTTTGTAAAGGTAATTTGAAATGGTGATGAAAATTCATAATTTACGGTAGTGTAAGTTTTTGTTTATTATCAAAATATTAGGTTCACTTGCTTCCTTTGGGCTGGAGAATGCTATGAAAGATTAAGTAATATGTAGTTTTTGCTAAATCTGTGCTTGTGTATAATATATGTTTAGGAATAATCTTTTAACTTAGAGTGTTTTTAAGCATGTAATATTATGAGAGTTGGGGAGACACAATAAATACCAGACATTGATAAATGTAGAGGACTGTTCATTTTAAGTCTGATTTCAGTAAATTTGATAATGGTGATTATTTTTTAAAAAAGAAAAAAAGTGATGAAGAATTATATGAGTTTGTTGGTGTTTATATAAATTACTATGTTTTAAAGCTATTCTGATGGTGGTATGTCATTATGTCTGTACGTAAGTGTGTGTATGTATAATTATATATATACACGTACACATACACACACACATGAACATATATCGTATGTAATATTATTATATTACATACATATATCTTTGTGTGTGAGTGTATGTGTATAAATATATATATCTATATATATGCGCATATATATATATATATACACATATAAGCACACACACACACACACACACACACACACACACACACACACACACACACACACATATATATATATATATATATCATGTATATATATTATTATATATATGTTATTTATATTACATACGTGTATCTTTGTGTGCGTGTGTGTGTAATATAGAACACAGAAATAATATATCATGTACATATATATGTATCTATTCATGTAAATTTGTATATTTAAATATATATAGATGTGTGTATGTGTCTGTGTGCATCTGTTAATGCACACACATATAGATAGATGGTGAAGCAGAGAGATTGACAGACAAATAGATAGACAGACAGATAAAGGCGTAGACAGACAGGCCACATATTTTGCAGGTATTCCCAGAATGATGGCATAACAATATCTGATAGCTGTGGTGTTTCCTTCCAATTCCTTGAAAGCAAACACCATTCCTTTCATATATTCATTCATATGCTCATCAGATATTCAACATTCTTATCCATACTCTAGTTGTTGTTGTTGTTGTTGTTGTCACTCCTTTAACTGCTGGTGGTGGTGGTGGTGGTGGTGGTACCAGTGGTGGTGATGACGATGATGATGGTGATCATCATCATCATCATCATCACTACCATCGTTATCACCATCATCATCATCTTCATCATCATATACATGATGATATTGTCAACCTCCATCTTGTTCTTGATGTTGCTGTATAATTTGCTATAAGAACTCACAATCTCTTTCTTTTCATCCCCCCCTCGAACCTCCATTGCTACCACCACCACCACTACTACTACTTCTACTACTACTACTACCCATCAAGACTTGCAACAGAAATTGTTTATTGTCCTAAAAATATCCGAAAGACAAA
>NC_142940.1:59529689-59532189 GCF_046866305.1 Octopus bimaculoides
TTCAGGCGTGAGGGCGAATAGTGGAGAGGTTCCTCACATTTGTTTCATTGTTTCTTCTTCTTCTACTTCTTCTTCCTCCTCCTCCGCCTCTCCTTCTTCTCCTTTTTCTTCTTCTCCTTCTTCTTCTCCTTTTTCTTCTACTCCTTCTCCTTTTTCTTCGTCTCCTTCTTCCTCCTCCTCCGCCTCTCCTTCTTCTTCTTCTTCTCCTCCTCCTTCTCCTTCTTCCTCCTCCTCTCCTTCTTTTTCTTCTTCTTCATCTCCTTCTTCTTCCTCCTCCTCCACCAAGGTCCATTCATTTTTCTCTTTTTTTTGCTTTTTTTTCGCTCTGTCTGTTTTTTTTGCACCCCCCCCCCCCCGGCCGACTCTTTTCTTTTCTTCTTACTGGTTGCTGTTTCTCTTAATGTTTCGAAGAATTTTGTAAGTGTAAGAATACCGTAAGTGATTGAATCAGTTGGAAGGATATCTGTAAGGATTATTTGGAGAAAGAAGAAACGGTGTGGGAGGGGGGGGGGGGGTTCGGAGAAAAAGAGGCTAGTGAGTTCGGTGAAGAAGAAGAAGTTGGGTCTGTGAGCCAAAGATAGATGAAGAAAGATAGAGAGAAATAGAGAGGGACAGAGAGAGAAAGAGATACATAGACAGACAGATAAAGAATGAGAGAGAGAGAGAGAGAGAGAGAGAGAGAGAGAGAGAGACGTAAGTTGGAGAGACCATTAATTCTGAATTGCTACTTTTGGCGTTAATGTCAAATAGTACTTTAGCAGAGTGCTCTATAGGGCAAATGGCATTAGGAGTCTACTTAACTGTCTTTCTTTTCTTCTTCTCCCCACTCACTCTATCTCTCTCTCTCTCATTTTGCTAGCTTTCTAGCTATATATCTGTGTATGCGTGTGTGTGTATGTGTGTGTGTAGGTGTATTTGCATTCGTCAGGATATGCTCACATGTAGAAGTGTGTGTGTGTATGATATATAGCATTATGACTCTGCCACCTCACTCCCTTTCTTTTTCTCTCCTTGTGTTGGCTATCTCGTTATATATCTATTTATGTGTCAGTGTTGTTGTTTGTGTGTGTGTGTGTGTGTGTGTGTGTGTGTGTGTGTGTATATATATATCGATAGACAGATAGATAGATAGATAGGTAGGTAGGTAGATAGATAGATAGATAGATAGATAGGTTGGTAGGTAGATAGATAGATATATATGCATGCATATATATATATATATATATAGATATATATACACACACACACACACATATATATATATTCATACATACACATATATACATATACACACATATATATATACACATATACACACACACACACACACTTATGTGATAGTGTATATATATTCACACACACATGAGTGATAATCTATGTAAACACATATATGCGTGTGTGTTTGTGTGTGTATGTATGTGATGGTGTATATAAATACATTCCTGCCGAAGTATATTACCATTCTCTACAAACTCTCTCCCACTCAATATTCTCTTGCTGGTAATTCTTCCTTCTCATTTTGGTCTTTGAATTCAGAAACCAGCATGTGTTTATCATAAGAACAGCAACAACAACAACAATAAAAAAAAAAAAAAAAAAAAAAAATAATAATAATAATAATAATAATAATAATCCTTTCTACTATAGGCACAAGGCCTGAAATTTTTGCAGAGAGGGGGATAGTCCATTATATCGACCCAGTACATAACTGGTACTTAATTTATCAACACCGAAAGGATAAAAAATCAAAGTTGACCTCGGTGGAATTTGAACTCGTCCAGCCCATGCTAGCATGGAAAGCGGACGTTAAACGATGATGATGATGATGATGATGATATATATACATATATCATCATCATCGTTGTTTAACGTCCGCTTTCCATGCTAGCATGGGTTGGACGATTTGACTGAGGACTGGTGAAACCAGATGGCTACACCAGCCTCCAATCTGATTTGGCAGAGTTTCTACGGTTGGATGCCCTCCCTAACGCCAACCACTCAGAGAGTGTATTGGGTGCTTTTATGTGTCACCCACACGAAGGCCAGTCAGGCGGCACTGGCAATGGCCATGCTCAAAATGGTGTATTCCATATATATATATATATATATATATATATACATTTATTACTTTGCACTTCCAAGTTAAGTTGGAAGTGCTGATTTAATGCCATAAACTGCAGCATATCATCCTCAGAGATTATCTTGTATAGACAAAAAAATAATTAAAAGTTCAGATTGTATTGGTGGACAAATTTTGCCAGCATCGATGATAAGAGTACTCTGTATCAGGTGATTCCAGTTTAGTTTGACATCTTCAGTTGCCGATACCTACGCTCCAAATGCTCAACCAAAATTTTGCCAAACCTGTATAGTTTAGCACTAACTAAACAGTCTGTGATGTCACAGAGAGAGAGAGAGAGAGAGAGGTGTGTGTGAGTACATGTGTTTGTGCTTGTATGTGTCTATGTTTGCGTCTTTTATTATCATTATGCTATGAAAA
>NC_142940.1:59537189-59579689 GCF_046866305.1 Octopus bimaculoides
TATATATATATATATATATATATATATATATATATATACATATATATATAAAGCAGTTGTTCAGAGCTGAATATATATGATACTTCTCAGATTTTTATTTCCATTTGTAAGGCTGACAAGTATTAATGAGAAACTCATACAGCTTTGAATAAATATTATTCCACTCTACTTAACATTATTGAGTACCTTTTCTGTTTTTTTTTTTTCACCACTTTATTGCAGTTCACACCAGTCTGAACCAATAATCACCTCTCCCTTTCTCCCCCCCCCCTCTCTCTCTCTCTCTCTCTCATATATCATCATCATCACAATCATTATTTAGCATCTGTTTTCCATGCATAAGTATTTTTAATTAATCATCAGAAATTACAAAGTTGCTCTAGTCACTCTGTAACTTCAGCCAATAAATAAATACATACACACACACACACACACACACACACACACACATATATATATACATGCACACATACACACACACACACACACACATGATAAGTGGTAATGTGAAACTCTGAGTAACAGTTTGTGAAGACATTTTTGGCTTTAAAAAAAAAGCATACTACTCTATCTTTGGTATTGAGTACCATATTTTTCTACTTTGTTTCATATTTAGGTGCTTGTGTAGGGCTGCCAGCACCTGGAAGAAGGCGGTTATTGTGCTCCCCTAACCCATAGTCTGTTAGACCCCTTTTTTCTCTTTTACTTTTGTCTTTTGAAATTTTGTACCCAAGACAACTGCCCCTTTGGTGGTCTCACTCGCGCTATATGAATGTGATGTTAGGAAGAATTGGTAGCTCAAAAGACGTGTGCTTTATCAGTAGTGGCTGGCAGAATCAGGAAAGCAGAGGACAAAAATGTCTTGAGGGTCATGGATGGGTGAATTGGTTGAATCATTTACTTCCCCTTACATCCTGATTTCAAATCCTGCCAGAATCAACTTCGTCCTTCAGGGGTTTTCAAAACAAAATACCAATCAAGCACTGGTATTGATGTAACCAACTGCTCCCCTCACTTCCCATCAAATTCCTGGCCTTGTGCCTATGTAAGGAAAGACGTTGCTGTTGTTATTGCTATTATTATTATTATTATTATTATTACTATTATTATCGTGACATTTATCTCCTCACCAGCTTTTCAGAAACTTTTGAAGTCCCAACATTTGAAATAAGACTCCAGAGCAAAACGAAGAAACAAATTTATGGAATCCTGAATTAATTAGAGCATTGGACTAAATACCTCATCATATTATGTTTCATCCCTGAACATTCCACATTCGAAATTTCTCACGGGGTGTGGGTGGAATGGAGGTGATTTTCGTGTATTTGGGGCTGATTCGATTGACGAGATCTCGTCCTTATTTACAGGTTATACACCCATGCGACTCATATACATTTAATTACATACTCTTACAAGCTGGATAGCTTGATGAGTTGTATATACTTTGATAGTTATTTACTCTTACAGCCTATATACCCTTACAGGTTACACATGCTTAATTTTACATGCTTACGATCTCTATACTCTTGCAAACCACGTTGCCCTTATGTCTTGTTATATCCTTACAAGTCATATTCTCTTACAAGTTGTGTAGTCTTTCGTTGCATACCCTTACAAGTTGTAAACCTTTATAAATTGTTCATCCTTGTAAAAATTGTGGCCTTGTGCCAATTTAATTAATCATTATTAACTTAGAATTAAATTGTTGTCGTTGTTGTTGTTGTTTATTGGCACGATTTCACATTTTCTTTACTGATTTATTAATTAATTATTATTTCTTCTACTTTCAGTTCAAGCCGATACAATGATGCTTTCTGGCATCACCTTTCTTTGGAAGTGGTTAGTCTGGTTGTTCACTCTACACATCAGCTGCAGCTTAGCACAAACAACAATATCAATACAGCCACCTTTCCAATTCACACAGCCAAGCTACAATGCCAGCATTCCCGAAAACTCGGTGGGGAAAATCTATGTCCAATCAACGCGGAAAATGGGAATATCCGTCCGCGATTCCTCGCTGGAAGTTTCCTTCTCGATAATAAAACGAGACGATGATAGTATTTTTAAATTAGAAGAACTGTTCATTGAAGATTTTTGGTTTCTTCGGATACGAACTAACACAGGAATTCTCCCCGGCAAGCTAAATCGGGAGCTTCATGATCATTATACCCTATACATCAAAGCCGTGGCACAGAACCTGGGAGGCCTTATATTCGAGGCCGATGCTATTGTATATATATCTGTCCTTGATAGGAATGACTTAATGCCTATATTTTATAATCCTCGATACAATATAACGCTTACTGAAGACACAGCAGTGCACAAACGCATAACGCAGGTGAGTGCATCCGATGCAGATATAGGAATAAATGCTGAAATCTATTACAGTTTTGTTGAAGCCACCAATACATTCGCTATCCATCCCACAACTGGAGTCATTACACTCACACGCCCATTAAATTATCAGGACCGAAGTGAATATGAACTTGAAATCCTTGCCAGTGATCGTGGGCACAAAATCAGTCATAGCCAGAGTATATCACGAGGTCGTGCTAAATTGTTCGTCACAGTTCAACAAGTCAACCTATATCCCCCAGAATTCTCAGTTGAAAATTTACCATCTTTGGTGGAACATGGCAACATCGGAACTGTTTATGCCATTGTTCGTATCGAAGATCAGGACACTGGTAATAATGGCAAGTTAAATATGCCACAGATCATCGATGGGGATCCCAATGGTTATTTCATGTTGAAAGCCGGTAAATCTCGAGAAGAGTTCCTCATTATAGTCCAAGAAAACCTTGACCGAGAAGACAGCCCTGATGGTTTTAATTTAACCCTTTATGTTTCTGATCAAGGAACACCCAGTCTAAATTCTACAACAGTAGTCCCAGTGGACCTTCAAGACATGAATGACAATTCTCCAGTTTTCAGTCAAGCCATTTACCAGGCCAGTATTGATGAGACGGCATTGGTCAATTCTCCTGTGATATTTATTAAGGCTGGAGATGCTGATGCTGGCAAAAATGCCAAAGTTCATTACACCATAACTGGCGGCAACGTAGATGGATATTTCCAGATAGATCCTATATCTGGACTGATCACTACGGCATCAGTGTTGGATGCAGAGACTGTATCTGATGTGGAACTTGAAGTGTGCGCTGAGGACGAAGCAAACTCTGGGGCCAGGAAAAGCGGTGCTGCAATAGTGCACATAGATATCAAGGATTGTAACGACAACACCCCAGTGTTTAACAGCACAGGTGATATCTTTTATGTGGATGAAAACTCTCCAATTAGTAGTGTTGTCGGCCAAGTGACCGCTACAGATATTGACAAAGACGAAAATGGCTATTTCAGTTTGACCATTGCTAATATCAACACGGTACCATTTGAAATTGAACCGTTTGCAGGGCATTTGAAGTTGACCCAAGTTCTTGATTATGAATCCATGAAGGACTCCTACATCCTCAAGATCCGTGCTTCCGACTGGGGCAGTCCATTTCGCCGAGAAGCAGAAACACAAGTTACAGTTAAGATCCGCGATGTGAATGACAACAAGCCCCGGTTTGAGAGTCTGTCGTGCATGGTTTATGTGTCATCCGACATCGAGAACGACACTGCTCTGTTGGTTGTTTCAGCCATTGACTTAGATATTACAAGTATTGTTAGTTACAGCATTGATAAAGGGAACGAAAAGAACTACTTCTCCATTCACACAGAACGGGGCGATATATTTTTGAGTGTTCCGACAACTGAGTTGCTTGAGAGTAAATTCACGCTGGCCATTGGTGCAACGGACGGCATCCATGCTGCTGACCCTATGGAAATGACCGTTGTTATTGTAAATAAAGAGGAAGCTGATAGACAACTCTTAGACAACTCAGTGTCATACAGTTGCCAAAAATCTAATGCCACCAAAGTTCTTGAGAAAATGCTTTTAAAGAAGCAGAAGGATAGTGAAAATAACCAAGATTTAATGGCTGAAATGCCAGACGAATATCGGTACAACATCAACCCTCCAGAGTTTGCTTTTGATATGCCAACTAATATTACCATCAGGGAAGATAAACCTGTCACTTTCAGCATCTTAGAAATTCCTGTTTCTGACAGTGACCCTGGCTATAATGGTAAACTTACTTATGTTTTATCAAAGGGAAATGAGCAAGGCAAGTTTTCCATTAGTAACGAAGGAAAATTGTACATATTATCTGAGTTAGACCGAGAGAAGAAGGATAACTATGAATTGGTCATCACAGCTGCTGACCTTGGCAAACCAAGCAAAACGGCTTCAAGGAATATCACTGTGACTGTCTTGGATGTCAATGATTGCTCACCAGTTTTTGAAAGGAACCATTACGCTGTCAATGTATCAGAGAACATAAATCTCAATGCCACCATCACACAGGTTTATGCCACTGATGACGACACGGGGCAAAATGCTGAGATTCGATATACCATCATATCAGACACTGACGAGTTCAAAGTCGACAACCACTCCGGAATTATCCGGGTGAATGCATTGCTGGATCGAGAAAGACAAGAGGTTTATAATGTTTTAGTCCAAGCCAGTGACAAGGGATCAGAAATTTCCCTTTCATCAACAACGACCGTCACTATACATGTAACAGATATAAATGACAACTTACCGAAATTCTCTCCAGAGATTTACGACATCAAGATCCGAGAAGACTTGCCAATTGGTGCTGTGGTAACCACGCTGACGGCCTACGATCCAGATCTTGGGTCTGGCGGGGAAGTAACTTACAGCCTAATTTATGGCACAGATGGTAAATTTGAAATTGATGAAATTACAGGAACGGTGAGAGTGTCACAGAAATTGGATTTCGAACAGAAACAAGTATACAACATAACAGCCCAAGCTCAGGATAATGGTGGTTCACCTCTATTGTCATCATGCTTTATCAACATCGAGGTGATTGATGTTAACGAGAATTTGTACCCACCTGTGTTTAGTAGCTTCGTTGCAATCGGTTACGTTCGTGAAGACGAACCGATTGGCACAGCTTTCATGCAAGTTTCTGCTATAGATGCAGATGCCCCGGAAGATGATCTTACACCTATAATGTATTCCATACGAGATGGTTCTGGATTAGGACGTTTTACCATTGACAATAATGGTAAGTCTTTCAAATTTTTCTCTTTTTCCTTATCTCTTTCTTATCCTTTTTTTTCTTTCAGCCTTTCTTTACTTCTATCTCTCCTTCTTTCTTTCTGTCCTTCAAAATTTCCTTTTCTCCTCTAGTCTTTCTGTCTGTCTGTCTTCCTTACTTTTGTCTTCCAAGTCTTTCTTTGCTCCTTTCTTTTCATTTTCATTTTAACTTCTTTAACATTACAGTGATGTACTTGCATAGCAAGTGACTTGATCTGAGATCGTGTGCTGAAACAAAAGCAATTGCAGTGTGGAAGGTGTTTATAAGCCATTTTGTTGTCCTTCCTATCAAATATATATGTGTGTGTGTGTGTGTGTGTGTGTGTGTGTGTGTGTGTGTGTGTGTGTGTGTGTGTGTGTGTGTGTGTGTGTGTGTGTGTGTGTATATTCCAGGGAGCGACAAGTTCAAAAGAAGCTATGTCCAGCCACTTAGGACAAAGTACTCAAACATAAGTCTGAGAGTAAATAAAATGTTTAATCCAAGAATATTTTTTCTCAGACTAACCGCTAACAATTATGGATTAAATATTTCACACACACACACACACACACACTTTCTCTCTATCTGTCTCTCGCTCTATTTCTCTGTCTTCCTCTCTCATAGAGAACTGCTTGGTAGTCAGACAGTTCCACAAAATATGAATTATTCTAATTTATCTTCTCGAAGAGTCCCAGGATGGATAATTATATTCCTCGTTTAGACCAGTCTTTTATAAATGAAGTGGCCCTAATTGGAAACCATTTTGATCAGTGTAATGCATGAAACTCTCAGCCCTTGAATCATTTGGTAATTTCTACCAATTAAAAATTACGTGGGTGTGTGTATGTATGTATACATGTGTGTGTGTGTGACTATATTTGTATACGTGTATATGTATGTGTGTGTGTATATACATTTTATGTGCATGTATATATATATATATGTGTGTGTGTGTGTGTGTGTGTGTGTGTATGTATGTATATATCCATATATGTATATGTGTGTGATATGTATGTGTATGCATGTGTGTATACGTGTGTGTATGTATACATCTATATGTGTCTGTATATACATATGTATATATATAAGTATATGCATATGTCTGTATATGTATATACTCATGTATATGTGTGTGTCTATGTATGTATATATCCATATATGTAGATATATGTATATGTGCGATATGTATGTGTATATGTGTGTATGTGTTTATGTATACATCTATGTGTGTCTATATATATCTGTGTGTATCTAAGTATATGCATATGTCTGTATATGTATATACACATATATATATATATATCTGTGTGTGTGTGTGTGTGTGTGTGTGCATGTGTTTCTGTGTGCGGGTGTGTGTGTGCTTCTGATTGTCGTGGCTGTAGAGTTATGTTATCATAAATCTGTGGAATTGTGTTCCGATCTGTTTCTGCAGACTTTAACATTCAGTTTCACTAGAAATTGTGTTGCCATTTAAAGTGTAAAAGCTTCCCCAGTTTTTCTAAAGGTTTCTTTCATTTTGTACTGGGTCGTTATTACGCTGCAGATATGTGGTAGTGGTGGCGGTGGTGATGGTACTGGATGTTGTCGTTGTTGTTGTTGTTGGTGGTGGTGGTGGTGGTGTTGGTGGCGGTAGTGATAGGATGCTGTTGCGATGGTGATGGCAATGGAGTTGTAGATGGGGATTGTGGTGGTGTTGCTGATAATGGTACATGTTGCGTACTTGAGCACCAAATAGAATAATCTCATTATTAACAGTTCTGGGTATGGCCATACTCATATTAGTAATAACTGTAGAATCATCATCATCATCATCATTATTATTATTATTATTATTATTATTAATGTTCTGAATTCAAATTCTACCAAGGTCAACTTTGCCTTTCATCCTTTCGGGATCATTGAAATAAGTACCAGTTAAATATTGGGGGTCAATGTAATTGACTACACCCCTACTCCCAAATTTCAGACCTTGTGCCTATAGTAGAAAGAATTGTTATTATTATTATTATTAAGATGGCGAGCTGGCAGGATCGTTAGCATGGCGGGCAAAATGCTTAGCAGCATTTAGTTTGTCTGTACGTTCTGAGTTCAAATTCCGCCGTGGTCGACTTTGCCTTTCATCCTTTTAAGTACCAGTTGTGTACTGGGGTCAATCTAATCGACCAGCCCTCTCCCCCAAAATTTCAGGCCATGTACTTATAATAAAAAGGATTATTATTATTATTATTATTATTATTATTATTATTATTATTATTATTATTATTATTATTATTATTAAGATGGCGAGCTGGCAGAATCGTTAGCACGAGGGGCAAAATGCTTAGTGGTATTTTGTCTGTCTTTACGTTCTGAGCTCAAATTCTGCCGAGGTCAGTGTTGCCTTTCATCCATTTGAGGTTGATAAATTAAGTACCAGTTGCATACTGGGGTCGATCTAATCGACTGGCCCCCGCCTCCCCAAAAATTTTGGGCCTTGTGCCTAGAGTAGAAATTATTATTATTATTATTATTATTATTATTATTATTGTCCGGTGTACCAAAAATCACTGGAGTGTTAAAAGCAGTGTTTCATTAAGATTCTCAGTTCAAATGCCACGTACACTGACTTCATCTTTCATTGATGATGGGCCATTGCAATATGTACGAAACCAACAGCTAACTAGCATTGATAAAATCTAATTACAAGACCACACCCACCACCACTTCTCGCTTCACCACCCACCTTCCCCGCCCACCGCCATGGCTGCTGCTGCTTCTCTTGTTGTTGTTGTTGCTATTAATGTTATATTCGCATTGCATTTCGTGGTTTCAAATTAAATATTGGCCAAATATCGGTTGTTTTTCTTGGCTCAGCTGAAAACTGCAACCTCGCCCAGCACCACCTCATCCACCACACACACACACACACACACACACACACACATTCATTCATTCACACACACACCCCTGCACCACCGACATCAATATCACATCCTCCCCCAACTACCACCACCGATACCGCCACTGGCTCTACCACCACCATTAATATCAACACTATCACCACCACTACTAGCTGTCCCATCACCACCAATGCCACCACCACCACTACCATCTACACCCATGTAAGCATCACTGAATCAAGTAGTAGTAGTAGTAGTAGCAGCAGCAGCAGAAGAAGCATTTACATATGCTTTGGTCTATTCAAACATCAATATTGTTATTGTTGTTAATATTATTACACTGGTAAGTCTAAAACACTATGGTGGTGGTGGTGGTGCTGATGGTATATAATCTCAGTTAGAAGTCTTGGGTATAAGAGAGTAAGAGTGGACAGCAGGTGATGTTGGCGGTGGTGGTGCTGCTTCCGACGGCAGCGGTGGTGCTTGCGGTTGCCGAGCTTGGAATTAATAGATGGTATTTGCCAAAAATGTGTCACTAGTGAGTCAATTCAAAGACACAGTTTTCAGTGACGTGACTAAGAATAATGATAAATGATAGCAATGCTGGCATGTAAATAATGAACAACGGTAATATACAACCATTCTTAATTCGCTGCTTGAATGAGAATATTGGTTCAAATCCGGAGATTATGAATAAATAATTAGATATCAAAATGTCTACAATGTGTTGTTGTTAATAAAATTATAATTTTCCGGAGCATTAACAGCATCGTTAGAGAGTATGTTTACACTATTTGTGTTTAGATTAGGTCTCAGCTGGTTTAATAGTTTCATCTGTAATCTTTGCCTTATTACTTGCATCAGATTACTTTTTCTAGATTTGTACTGTATTTTCCCTCCAGCTTTGCGGTTACCCTAATCTCAATGATGCACGAGAAATATGGGTTGAAAATTTTGAGACTAATTATAAACATAGTAAGCTAGTGTATGTAGTTTACATGAAGCATTGTCTGATGGAGATAAATGCTTTTAAGTTTTCTTTAACACTTTTGTTACCATAGTTCTGTTGACATAAACTACATCATCATCATCATCATTATCATCATTTAATGTCCACCTTCTATGTTAGCATGGGTTGGACGATTTGACTGAGGACTAGCGAACCAGATGGCTGCACCAGGCTCCAGTCTGATTTGGCAGAGTTTCTACAGCTGAATGCCCTTCCTAACGCCAACCACTCCGAGAGTGTAATGGGTGCTTTTACATGCCACCAGCACGATGGCCAGTCAAGCGGTACTGGCAATGGCCATGCTCAAAATGGTGTTTTTTACATGTTACCTGCACAGGAGCCAGTCCAGCGGCACTGGCAACGATCTCGTTCAAATGTTTTTTTCACGTGCCACCGGCCACAAGTGCCAGTAAGGTGACGCTGGTAACGATCACATTCAAATGGTGCTATTTACGTGCCATTGGCACAGAAGCCAGACAGCTGCTTTGGCAACGATCACGCTCGGACGGTGCTCTTAGCGCTCCACTGGTACAGGTGCCAACACGATTTCGAATTCACTTGCCCCAACAGGTCTTCGCAAGCTGAGTTTAGTCTCCAATGAAGAAGAGGTTGGCATGAGTGCCAGTCATTGAGTTTAATTCGATTTGGAACTACCTCTGTTCCAATTAATTTTTTAAATAATGAAGGATTTAATTAAGTAACTTTGTCCTTCCTAATTAAGCTGATGTCTGGAACAAATTAACAAGAAATTTGGATGGTGGGAGATTATAATTTAGATCACTTTAAAACAATGAATCTTGTGTCGTAGAATCAGGAGCAGTCTCAGATGGTTGGTACCATAAGGATTAAAGCCAAAACACTGTAAATTGTAAGAAACAATTCTACAACAGGTATAGGACCTGAAAATTTAGAATAAGAGCCTAGTTGATTACATCGATCCCAGTACTCAACTGTTATTTTGTCAACCTTAACAGAATAAACGACTAAGTCAACCTTGGCAGAATATGTTCTCATAATATAAAGGCATGAAATGTCGCTAAGCATTTTGTCTGGTATGATCACAGTTACCTCCAGCTTCTTACCTTAAATTTAAACAAATAATACAAGTCAATAGTTTGTACTTTTACCTTATATTTCAATATTTAGGGATTAAAACAACTTCTTCAAGAAATCTTTTGAGAAAAGGTGTTCTGTAGGGTGTGTATCACATGTTCAGAACCTGCCTGCCCTTGGACAGATCTTGAGCATGTGAATGAACCATCTCCAGCACTCTCTCTATATGACCTGGGAGGGCCTCTACTCTCTCTTGCCACCATCAAGTAGTTTACTGAAACTTTGCCTAATGTGACTAGACTTGAGATGAAGACAAGCAGTTGAGATTTGAACTCAGAATGTAAGCAGCCAAAATCATTATTGTTGTTGCATCAACAATTCTACCCCTCTCCCACCCACAGAGCAATATGAAATTAAGTGTTTTGCTCAAGAACACAACCCACCACTCGGTTTGGGAATTGAACCCACAAACTAACAATTATGAGTTCCATACTCAAACTACTAAGCCATACACTTTCGTAGAGTGTGGAATATGGAATAGAAACATGAAAACAATGTCTTGGCACTTTAAAATATTTTAAAATACCAAAATATTTTGTTAATGGTTTAGTGACATATAGATCTTATTGATCATTTTGTAGCCTGCAGTTTTTTTTTCTTTCAGCTTTAAAGAAACCTGCTGTGCTAAACATAGATGACACTTCTCTCGGCAAAAATATTTTGTTTATGAAAGCTGTAGAATTTATCCTTCAGGTTGAACAGTAAATTTTCAAGATTTGTTTTAAGGAAAAGAAAACTAGGATCCTCAGCGTCAAGAGATATGCTATGTTCTTGGCCCCCTTAAGCTGAATTGGAATTAGAAATTATATTTCAAAATTGAGAAGAATATTCTTATCTACTGAACGATTAATATGTGTGTGCATATACATACACATGTGTATATTTATAGGCGCAGGAGTGGCTGTGTGGTAAGTAGCTTGCTTACCAACCACATGGTTCCGGGTTCAGTCCCATTGCATGGCACCTTGGGCAAGTGTCTTCTGCTATAGCC
Organism: Octopus bimaculoides; assembly: GCF_046866305.1. Taxonomy (NCBI): domain Eukaryota; kingdom Metazoa; phylum Mollusca; class Cephalopoda; order Octopoda; family Octopodidae; genus Octopus; species Octopus bimaculoides. The sequence continues at coordinate 59,548,335 of NC_142940.1, forward strand.
TCGGGCCGACCAAAGCCTTGTGAGTGGATTTGGTAGACGGAAGCTGAAAGAAGCCTGTCGTATATATGTATGTATATGTATATATATATATATATACATATATATATATATATATGTGTGTATATATATATATATATATATGTGTGTGTGTATATATGTATATATATATATATATATATATATATGTATATGTTTATGTGTCTGTTTTTGTCCCCCCCCCACATCACTTGACAACCGATGCTGGTGTGTTTACATCCCTGTAACTTAGCAGTTTGGCAAAAGAGACCAATTGAATAAGTACTAGGCTTACAAAGAATAAGTCCTGGGGTCGATTTGCTTGACTAAAGGTGGTGCTTCCAGCAATACTAATGGATAACGTAGTCTTGGGTTTCTTCCACATAGGAGAAAGATGGGATGGCCATGACTGGAATAATTTTGATCAGAGCTCTGCTGCTAGGTTTCCTCTTACCCAACTCTTCCTCAAAAAGTGCCATTGAGAAGTACCTAGAGTAGAAAAGAATATAATCGACTTACCCCTCCCCTGAAATTTTTGGATTTGTGCCAAAATTGGAAACCAATTACAAGTACTGGTGTTTCTAGTCCTGCTATGAAATAGAACCCACAATGACCTTTTTCAGCAGCTTTGGTATGGAGGTCAAACTGATTGGTTTCATTGCTGTTTAATAATTCATCGTAATTCACTCACCTGCTGCAGATTATATTTGCAGAAGGCTACTTATTGAAATATAAATAAGTATGCGCCCAGGCACAAACTCATTTGCATAACTGTACGAGTTTGACTGCTGGAAAATAATTACCAGCATACTAATGAAGCTTCAGTTATGAATAAATAAATGTACAGACTCACTTCCGTGCATATTTCGTCTTTCTAGGAAATAAGTCCCACAAGGACCATTTTGGTGACCTCGGAACTAGGATCCAAATGGATAATTTCAATCCAGTGTTTTATTTATCCAAGGAGCCATCGCACATCTACGAAACTTCTTGCTATGGCAGATGAAACAATTTCGCTTATTTCTTGATTTGCGTAAAAAGAATAGCAAGGATTTCTATGCTAAAAACAGTAAGCAGATTCTGCCTGGTAGACCATCAAAGACAACTGGTTCCATTACCATTAAATCTGATCTGAAAATGTGAGGATCAAATTACTATGCTTCGTTTATCTATTATTATACACAAATGAGTTTCATTTCATATCGTTGCTGTATAAATGTCACATATTGTAAATGAAAGACAACGATAGTACTCTATACACAGTACAGAGTTTGTTCGTGTATTAAAGTTATCTATATGCACGTGTGATGGGGGTGGATGGTCAGTGGTGTATTTTATAGAAGAGAGTCCACAGCGAACGATGGTAAGAAGTGGACCACAATGGCGAGAGGCAAAGTGTTGTTTGGTTTGTTCTTGTATCAAGAGAAAAATATTGATTTTCCGTCTTCTAAGCCAAAATGAGATTGCCAAAGTACCAAGGTGAAGTGTGGCTCCTTTGTATAAAAGTAACATATTGATTTCCTCGTTCCATGGCAAGGAGTTTGGTTCCCATGAACATGACGCACTCACAGACAGACAGTCCAAGACACACACACACACACACACACACACAAACACACACACATACACACATACAAACACACACATGGATAGATAGATGAATAAGTTCTCTGAACTGTTACGTTGCTGTAATAGATTCAGTGTTACCATTCCATGTGTCTTTGACTCCTACCACTGCTTTGAAGTTTCTCAGTGTATTACTATTATTGTTACTATTATTATTATTATTATTATAATTATTACTATCATCATCATCATTATCATCATCATCATCATCATCACTGTTATTTCCATGCATTTTAACATGCTTGCTTGCAATATTTTATTAAAGAAAAAAAAAAGGTGCTTGGTGCAAGGCCCCCCAAAAATCACTTTGTTGTTGTTGTTATTGGTATTATTTAGCAAAAGGAAGAAGGAACAAAAGGCCCTTGATGCTTGTATCCTTCACACTCCCCCTCTCTCCCCTCACCTCTTTCCTCCCCGCCTCCCTCCCTCCCCTTCTCCGCTGGCCGGTGAGTGAGATCAATACAGTCGATGTTCAGCTTGAACTTCTGAAGGTCAGTGTTGTCTGTAGGGCAGACAGGTGGAGGGGGGAGGCAGGGAAGGGAAGAAAGCAAGGGAAGGGATGGAGAGTGGGAAGGGGGTGAAGCAGTTCCTGGGAGTTGTTGCAATTCTTGGAAGCTTGTATTGGTAAATGCACTCGCACTCGCACATACACACATTCTCACACAAACCATTCACAGATAAACACTTTCATAATACACACACACACACACACACACACACACACACACACACACACACACACACACACACACACACACACACATTTGCATATTCCCACACACACACATGCAGATACATGAAACTAAAAATAGCAGCTAAATCTCTAGAAATCGCTAGAAATAACCACCATATCTCACTCGTATCACAGAGCTTGTTGTCTTACAGAAATAGGAAGGTCACATCATATAATGAGCTGGCAGAAACGTTAGCACGCCGGGCGAAATGCTTAGTGGTATTTCGTCTGTCTTTACGTTCTGAGTTCAAATTCCACCAAGGTTGACTTTGCATATATATATGTATACATATACACGACGGGCTTCTTTCAGTTTCCGTCTACCAAATCCACTCACAAGGCTTTGGTCGGCCTGAGGCTACAGTAGAAAACACTTGACCAAGGTGCCATGCAGTGGGAATGAACCCTGAACCATGTGGTTCGTAAGCAAGCTACTTACCACACAGCCACTCCTACGCCTATGTATATATATATATATACATATGCTAAAGTAAAGGTTAGAGGCAATACTTGATAATTGTAAGCACCTGTGTATGCCAGCTCGTGGTTGAGGTGAAAGAATAGATTGACACTACACACGGAATCGTGGCAAGGTATGGACGGTTCTCAGAGGACCGAAGAAATTATGTGCAAATGGAGAATTATACGAGGTATAGTACTATACAAAATACCGAAAGGATCTTCACCTCTTATATCACACCTTTCTTCCTCCTTTAACGCCGATGTGATATAATTTCCTGGGAGAGAAATACTCTTGCGGCTGAAGATAGCTTTGTATTGTAAATTATGCACTGATATAAAGCTTGAAACACGTGTACCGCAGAATCCTTTGTATTTTTGTTGTTACTTTTTGGATTTACAATTTATATATATACATATATATATATATATATATATATATATATATATATATATATATATATGTTATTTACTACAGGAACTACAGTGAAAAATATGAGAAAGATATGGTATATAATTATTTTTGTGCAGGGGTTCTTTGAGACATGGAATTCTTTTAAGAGTTACACAAGAGTAAAAAGGCTGAGAAACACTAAGCCAAATGCGTCCACGATGATAATACATGGTACCAAATGCTAATCAGTCATCAATGACTGCTGGTGGCTGCTGCTATGGTTGTACCATTGTCCTTTCATTTCTGCAACCCAGTCCTTGGAAGATGCCACACCCTAATCAAGCCACCTCATCCTCTCTCTCCTGTTCAAACAACACAGAGAAGTAAGCTATTAAAGCCTGTGCCCTTTGAATTTTCTTGGTTCCAATGCTTCTCTTATGGTCTCATACAATGTTAAACAGCGCTGCAAGCTCCAGATCCCTCGTTCATAAGGCATCTAATTTTTTATTGATCACCATTTAGCCATTCACCTCCCAACACCACCACCACCACACCACCACCACCACACCACCACCACCACCACCATCATCATTATCATTATCACTACGACTACCACTGCTACTGTTACTGGTCATTATAGACACATGATACCATTACTGAGGGTCTAATAGTTTCTGTGTGTGTTTGTGATTCTCTGTATCAGAGTGTGTGTGAGTATTTGAACAATTGTGTGTGCTTGTGTTTGTAAATGTTAATGTACGTGAGTCTGTGTATGTGTGTGAATGATCATGCATTTGTGTACATGCCAGTGTGTGTTTGTCGATATATATGTTAGTATGTGCATGTGTGAATACACATGTGTGTGTGTGTGTGTGTGAGAAAGAGGGAGATTCAATGATTGTGTTTGTGTAGTTTGTGTGATTGTCTTTGCGTTTGAACATATGCACACTGTGAGTGTGTGTATGCGTGTATTAGCATGTGTGTGTATGTGCATAGACGTTAATGTATGTGTGCGTTCCTCTTTCTTTCATTTTTTTCATCCTGTTTGTTTTGATGTGATTGGTTGTTCCACACACACACGCACACACATGCACACACATGCACACACATGCACACGCCTGCACACGCACAGCTGTTGTGCGTCTCCAGGGTGAGGCGAGGGCCAGTAGTGGTAGAGCCTGATGTCGGCTTCATCACAGTAATTGATTAAATTAATTAGTTAATGGTCAGTGGGGTAGATAAATGAAAGGACGATAGAACAGGTGAACGAGTGAGCGAAGGATTAGATGTGTGAAAGAAGGAGAGAATGAGAGAATTAATGAATTAATGAAAATGAAAGATTGAGTGTGTGTGTGTGTGTGTGTGTGTGTGAATGATGGGTGAGAGATTAAATGAATGAGTGAGAGATTGATTGAGTGAACGAGAAATTGAATGAGTGTGTCAATGAATGTGTGGATGAAAAAGTGTTTGAGCAGGAAAATGAAGGAGTGAATGAAAGATTGAAGGAATGGGTGAATGAAGAAGTTGGTGAGAGATTGAATGAGAAATTGAATGAATGTTTGAATGAATGAATGAATGGATGAGAAATTGAATGAGGGAGTGAATGAGAGATTGAAGGAATGGGTGAATGAAGGAGTGAGTGAGAGATTGAATGAGAAACTGAATGAGTTTACGAACGAATACATGAATTAGAAATTGAACGAATGGGTGAATGAATGAGTGGGTAAAACATGAATGAGAAATTGAATGTGTTTGTGAATGAATAGATGAATGAGAAAGTGAATGAAAGAGTGAATGAGATTGAATGAGAGTGAAATAATGAGCATAAGGAGTGAAAGTATGTAGGAATGAAGCAAATGAATGAAGGATAAAAAGAAGAGAAAGAAACATGCAAAAGAAAGAAATAAAGTGATGAGGATTGAAAGAAAGTAACACATGAAAAATGGAGGAAACAAAGAAAGGAATGAAAGAATGAGTAAATGAAAGAAAAAAGATGAAGGAAAAAAAGGAAAGAACACAATAGTGAATGAATGAATGAATGAACGGAATGTAGAAGGAATAGATGAAAAAGAGAGAAATAATGTAAAAAGGAAAACAGAGTTTTGTGAATGAAAAGAAGAAAGAAATATAATGAAATGAGAGAAGAATAAAAAGCCAGAGAATGAAAAAAAAATTGAAAGAAGGAAGGAAAATGTTATTTTGAAAATATGATTTTTCAAATTTTCATTTTTATTAAAGAAAATCTAAAACTCTAAAACAAACAAATATGCTAATTTATTCAAATTATTTCAAATGTGCTTTTTTTGTTCCTCACTTGACATTTCTCTTGTTGTTATTTTTTGTTATTGCGACTGTTGGTGGTGGTGGTGGGGGGGGGGGGTTGGTGGTTATGGCAGCAGGGGCCGGGGGGGGATGAGAGAGGATGACCATTCTAAAACCCTGCAAGCACCATTTGCAGTCATTAGTCCTTTCTTTCTCTCTCTCTCACCAAAATGCACACAGGCATTCTATGGTGATGATGATGATGATGATAAATATAATTATGATGGTGGTGGTGGTGGTTGTGATGATGATAGCAGTGATGATGGTACAGGTGAAGTTGAAGACAGATGTTGGGGTGGTCATGGCAGTTGATAATGGTGGTGGTGGTGGTTTTGGTCATAACATGCATCTTTGGCTTAGCTAATTGTGTTAGTATGAGTGATGATGATGATGATGTTGAGGATGATGATGACAGTGGTGATGGTGATGGTGACGACGATGTTGGTGGTTATCCGCAATCTGCCACACCTGTGACGAAAGATGAAACCATGGTCATCCTGTCATTTATATTCAAGCATAGTGTACCTAGGACTATATTACACAATGTGTCTACGCATCTGTGCTTTTTATTTTTTATTTTCTATTTTTTTTTTAAGACCATTGAGTGTGATTTGAAGGAGATTCAGCTGCTCATTTCAACAGGTGGAATGACTCCATAACACCTCCCTCTCTCTCGACTCAAGTACTTTTGGCATTATTGGTGATGGCGGTGGGGGGGGGGGGATGACGAAGATGGGATAGTGATGGTGGAGGTGGTTTCGGTGTCATGATGTGATAATCATTATGATGGTGGTGATGATGATGGTGGTGGTGGTGGTGGAATGATGGCAATGACGATGATGATGATAATGATGATGATGATGATCATAAGGATGATATTGGTGATGATAGTGTGATGATGGTGACGATGATGATGATGGTGGTGGTGATGGTGATGATAGCACCAAGAATTGCAATGTTGATGATAACGATGCCTGATTGCTTGATTCATTCAATTAATTTCATCTCAGGTTTTTATTTTATTTCGTTTTTGCTAACCAAACTCTTGTAATGTTTGATAGAATACAAAAAAACAGGGGAACAACAACCAGCCAACCAACCAACCAACCAAAACAAAAATAAAATGAATGAATCATCACCATCATCATCATCAATGCTGATCATTAGGGAAACAATAATTATGATGATAGGCATGCTATCATATCAAAAATATACAACCTAATGTGATGAAGATGAGGGCGGCGGTAGCGGTGGTGTCTTTAGGGGTTTTTTACTGATTTTGTTGCAAAAAAAAGGGCTACGAATTTGTAAGGGAGTAAGGAAGGGGATGTCTAATCAATTGACTCAAGCTCCAGAAAGAATGAAAGACAAGCATTGGGTGTTTTCAGTGTCCCCCCCCCCCACACACACACTCACACACACTTCACCAGAAGAAGAACTGAACTCTTTCAATTAATTCAACAAGTCTACCAGTATTTGCAAATGATGAATGGACCAATCTGTGGCACCCTTTTACGGCTTGGTGTACTGGGCCAGTTCAGAACGAAATAGATATAGGCATTGGCATAGCTGTGTGGTTAAGAAGCTCATTTTGCAATTACATGGCTGTGGGTTCAATCCCACTGCATGGTACCTTAGACAAGTGTCTTCTAGTATAGCCCAGGGCCGAGCAATGCCTTGTGAGTGAATTTTTCTTGGAACCTGTGTGGAAGCCTGTCTTAGTCTTTGCACTCATAATTGTTACCCACCCCGACTGCTTGACAACCACTTGGTTTGTTTACATCACCATAACTTAGCAGTTCAGCAATAGAGACTGATAGAAGCAACACCAGAGTTAATAATAACTACTGAGGTGAATTTGGTTGACTAAAAATGCTTCGAGTCAGTGCTCCAGCATGGTCTGTCTCTGTACGGCACTGCATGTCAGTCCATCACAAGCTCAACCTTATAGCTACTGTTAGGATTCCTTTTTACCTGAATTGTTAAAATGAAGTTTCTTGCCCAAGGTCACAATGCATTGCATAGTAGTTGCATGTTGCACTCATGATCACCAGATCATAGTTTCAATTCCTGCACCAGGCAGTGCATCATGTTCTTGAGCAAGACACTTCATCTCTCATTGCTCTGCAATTCTTTTTTGACACCTGGCATGTGGGCTAATGTAATGATCAATAAATGCTTGGAATCGAACTCGGAATCTTAACCACTACGTCATATGCCCATGGGCATAATAATAATAATAATAATAATAATGATGATGATAATGATAATAACATCGAAAAATACCGTAGGAATGAGGACCTAGGTTCGAAATTTTCCCAAGACACCTGATGAAGGCTGGAGGGTATATCAGCCGAAACATTGTGTTAACAACAAACAAGATGAGGATAAATATCCGTCAAATGTAAATAATGTACATAATTCCTCATCTCTTAAATATAGAACTGAAGAAACCTAGATGTTTCTTACAATGCATACCAAGACATACATCTGAAGAAAATTTATTCAGGGGCCCTCAGTTTACTATTTTGTCATGTAGACACTCGAAAATCTTGTAAGGGGTTGCAAACCACTCCTATTAACAAATTGTCTGTGCAGATCGTTCAGCAAGAAATCACAGAACACACATCTGTCATCTAAAAAGAGGAACGTGCGTGATTGTCTGTGTGAATGTGTATGCACGTGTGTGAGCGTCTTCTTGTCTTGACATTACATGATTGTTGTAAATGAATGTCGTTCATTTCCGATATTCTGCAAAAACATGTCTGGCCACGGGGAAATAGCAACTTGCTCGAAAATAGGTGAGTGTTGATATCCATCCGTTGAAAATCTGTCTCACTAAACTCACTCCGACACATGCAAGCATGGAATGGTGGAAGTTAAAAGAAAAGTGGTGGGCGTAGTCGTCGTGGTGGTTGGCAGCAGTAGTGATGGTAGTGGTGATGGTGGTAGAGATGATGATGATTAAATGTATTCTTAGTTTACAAACAGGTTCGAAAATATAGAATAAATAGAAATTGTACGATCACTTTGAATAAGAAGATTGGTTTGTATAATGTATGGATGTATATGTGAGTGTATGTATATATATCTATATGTATATGAATAGACGTATATCATATATATATATATATATACATACATACATATATATATATATACATATATATATGTATGTATGTATATATACATATGCACTCATGCATATGCATCTGTGTGTGTGTGTAAAGGTGGGGATAGATACCTGTTGGCAAGTTTCTAAAAATTAAGAAACTGTATATTTAGCTTTAAATACATCAGTAGCTAAGACACACTTACACACACACATACACACACATTCTTGCAATATATATATATATATATATGTATGTATCTTTAAGACAAAGTTGTATACAATTAATTACATTCAAACTTGTTAAGTATGCACACTCACACACACACACGTGTACTTGCACACATGTACATACGCATACACATGCACACAGACACACACACCTACAAATAAACGAACCTAAAATTGTACATACTAATTACATGTACATTCATACAATCATATACACATATACATACTCATACACACACTCACTTTTGGACATATATACTCACACATATCATCATCTTCATTTAACGTCCGCTTTCCATGCTAGCATGGGTTGGACGATTTGACTGAGGACTGGTGAAACCGGATGGCAACACCAGGCTCCAATCTAATTTGGCAGAGTTTCTACAGCTGGATGCCCTTCCTAACGCCAACCACTCAGCGAGTGTAGTGGGTGCTTTTACGTGTCACCCGCACGAAAACGGCCATGCTCGAAATGGTGTCTTTTATGTGCCACCCGCACAAGCCAGTCCAGGGGCACTGGCAACGATCTCGCTCGAAAATCCTACGGGAGCCAGTCAGGCGGTACTGGCAACGGCCACGCTCAAAATGGTGCATCTCATGTGCCACCTGCACAAGAGCCAGTCCAGGGGTACTGGCAACGATCTTACTTGGCCTGCCGGGTCTTCTCACGCACAGCACATTTCCAAAGGTTTCGGTCAGTAGTCATCGCCTCGGTGAAGCCCAATGTACGAAGGTCTTGCCTCACCACCTCAGCCCAGGTCTTCCTGGGCCTACCTCTTCCACGGGTTCCCTCAACTGTTAGGGTGTGGCACTTTTTCACGCAGCTATCCTCATCCATTCTCACCACATGTCCATACCAGCGCAATCATCTCTCTTGCACACCGCAACTGATGCTTCTAATGTTCAGCTTTTCTCTCAGGATACTTACACTCTGACGGGTATTCACATTGACATTACACATCCAACGGAGCATACTGGCTTCATTCCTTGCGGGCTTACGTATGTCCTCAGCAGTTACAGCCCATGTTTCACTGCCATGTAGCATGGCTGTTCCTACGCATGCGTCATACAGTCTGCCTTTTACTCTGAGTGAGAGTCCCTTTGTCGCCAGCAGTAAGAGCTCTCTAAACTTTGCCCAGGCTATTCTTATTCTAGCAGCTACACTTTCAGCGCACCCTCCTCCACTACTAACTTGGTCGCCCAGATAGCAGAAGCTATCGACTACCTCTAGTTTTTCACCCTGGAATGAGATAGAAGTTGTTTCCTGTTACATATACATATATATATATATATATACTCTCGCTTTCATACAATTATACACACATACACACACACACACACACACACACACATATATATATATATATATATATATATATATATATATATATATATACTTGTATTTATACAATTATACATACCTGCATACACACATGCACATATACACATCGAATCGTAATGATCTCTATACTCCCATCTTGCATTTGTAAAATTATATACACCCATTTATATATACACTAAGACAGTGTATGCACACCTGTATACACATATATTTGCGTAGTTATACACACATATTCAGACAACTGGAACAAAACATTTCCAACAAATTGTTGTGTATGTATGTATGTAACTAAGCATAGATATGGGTGCCTATGTATGTGTATGAATGTATGTATATTATGCATGTATGGATGTATGCATATGTTTTTATGTAAGTGGATGTATGTATATGTATATGTAGATATTTAAGTACATGTATGCATGTGCATGTGTATGAATGTGTGTGTGTGTGTGTGAATATAAGTATATGTTTTGCATATATAACTGTGTGTATGTATGCATGTATATGTGTACATAGATTTCTATGTGCTTCTTTTTTTATATGAATATATGATATTTTTTTTGGTAAAAAAAAAGATGTATGTAATTGTTGGTTTGTTTTTGCTCGAGGGCAAATTCTGGCTGGTGTTTAGAAGAAGTATTTCTTCCAACAACAAGAACAAAGAATGTCATGAACCAAAAGACTCACGTACACACACACACACACACACACACACACATGTACATGAACATACAAGCACTTGTGCACACACACACACACATATACACAGCAATTAACCAATTCACAATTGTGCCAACAAAATCATTGTATCACAGCTTTTGTTTGTATATTTTGTGTATGTGTGTCATATATATATATATATATGTGTGTGTGTGTATATGAATATATATATGTGTGTATATGTACATATATATATGTATGTATATATATGTATGTATATATATGTATATATATATACATATATATATATGTGTGTGTGTGTGTATATATGCCTATATATGTATGTATACATATATATAATTTGGCAATAGCTGAAAAGATAAAAATTTGACTCTTGCTTCCTGATTTTGTTTTATTCTTCTTTAGTGTTATTCACACACACACACACACACACACACACACACACACACACACACACACACACACACACGCACATATATATATATATATATACAAAATTGACATCATGTTCAACAACACAGAAGACACAGTGAAAACGATGTAATTATTAGTTTAATGTTCAATGCGAAATTAAGAAGTTTTCCTGATATTTCTGGCTTAAGCTCGCCTTCAAAAAGATAGCGTTATAATGTATGCTTATATAAGTATGCATACATGAACGAAATGTGTTTTGTGTGCATGCACATATGTGTTTGTGTCTGTGTGTACCTTTGTATATATCGATGTGTACAATTCTATGAATGCATGTGTGAGTGTATTTATATTTCATCACCATCATAATTGTCATTTAATTCAGCTTCAGTGCTGGCCTGGGTTGGACAGTGAAAAATCTAACAAATCATGGGACTTCATTAAGGGCCAATGTCTGCTTTGGTATGATTTCTACAGCTAAATGAAACCACAGGATCATGTAGTCTCAGCTCTGGCAGTGGAGAATTATTTTTCTATCACTGTATCAATGTAAACAAGAGTGCTTATATGCACCAAAAGATTATACGAACAGTTCTCTCCAAGTAATTATTGCAGTATCCTGTATTCTAACACAACATCCATTTTTAAGTGGGGATAACTATTACTTTAGAGATGCTAATTTTTCTCTTTGTCCTCTCTCAGATTAGCTTCTCTGGCAAAGAACTGCTGTTTGGTTTTATTAAGATTTGCCACCAACATCTTTTTTTTTCTTTTGTTGTGACGGTGATAGATCAAAATTCCTGTTTCTTCCGTTTATATTAAAGTAATGTTCTCTTTGACACGGCGACTGTATGAACAGACAATAGTTTTTGATTTGATGTATGTGTTGCTGCTATTCTTGCTGTTGTCGTGGTTCTTGCTATCTTCAAAACTACTTATTTGTTTGTCTGAGATATTTTTCTTATTAATACTTCACTAAACTGTTCGTTTTCTCTCACTTCAGTTGTGTTTTGATTTTGTGTTGATTTTATTTTTTTTCTTTTATTACCATTATTGTATTCATTCTTGTGACATGTGTATTTGGCAATCATTTTAGATAAAAAAAAAACGTAATTGTGTGTTAATAAAATTTGGAAAGTTTGTAAAACGAACCCCTTTTTTTTTATATATATATTCCTTTCCATTTTCACGGGTATCAAGGGTGGGTTTCCCTTTGGTATTTGTAGTTCTTTTCACAAATACTCTGAAGAAATTCTCATTTGATAATGCTTGAATAAATTGTGTCTGAAATAGAGAAAAATGATGTCTTCACACTACAAGATTCAAATACAACAACAACAACTCCAGGTTGAGAAAAATATGAATCTTCAGTTTTAAAGCATCCATGGGCATGCATGAGATCACACTAAGCAGCATTAATTAAAATGTTATAATGCCTTAATTAACGAGATAGTTATAATGCTATAAATCCTGAAACACCAAAGGCGTCATGGAGTATAATGTTGAAATTTTAATGAAACTTCTTATAATAATTCTTAATGAGAAGGTTGAGTTCTGATTTGGTTTTAGAATGCTCAGAGATGTTGTTAGATGGTTCTAGCGATACTATGGCAAGTATATGTTGGTTTTGCAAGATTTTGCAAGTTCTCTTTGGTTGAATAAATTTTAAGAAAAACTCATTAACATCAATGACAGGCAGAAAGCAGTCATGCAATTTGCAATGTGTGATTGGCACAGAAATCACTATTTGGGGATTTTGGGGTTACTGGAAAGGACTCCCAGCTGTAGGAAATATGCCAAAGGAGACACTGAAGCCTGATGCAGCCCTGCAGTTTATCACATCCTGTCAAACAGTTCAACCCATGTTAGCATGGAAAACTGACATTAATAATAATTATTATTATTATTATTATTATTATTATTATTATTATTATTATTATTATTATTATTATTATTATTATTATTATTATTATTATTATTAAGGCAGCAAGCTGGCAGAATCGTTAGCAGTATTTCATCCATCAGTACATCCTGAGTTCAAATTGAATGTAATCAGCTTATCCCCTACCCCAAAATTGCTGGCCTTGTGCCACAATTTGAAACTAGTATTTCTTTCATTCTTTTCTAATCTCATCTTTTTTCTCTCTCTTTCTCTCTCTATGCCTCCCTCTCTCTGTGTGCCTCACCCTCTCTCTCTTTGTGCCTCCTTCTATCTCTCCCCCTCTCTCTTTGTGCCTCCTTCTCTCTCTCCCTCTCTCTCTCTCTGTCTCCTCTCTCTTTGTGCCTCCTTCTCTCTCTCCCTCTCTATGTATGTGAGCATATCTCTCTTTATGTGTATGAGGAGAGGAAAAGTGTTTATGTCAACCATGTTCAATTCAAAAATTGCAACGTCTCTATTCATCTATCTATCAAGTTATCTATCTGCCTATATATATAAATATATATGTGTGTGTGTGTATACATGTATATTTCTGTTTGCATTCATGCATATGTGTGTGTGTGTGTGTGTGTATGTGCTGAAATGTACTGTTGCCAGAACAGGTTCAATGTCCAGTCAGTCATGCTAGATCACCACCATCTTAACAGTTGTATCCAATCATTTCATTTCATAAATTTCGTTTAGTAAAGTTTGCTGTCATCTCACATCCAAATATGGCCCTCTGTGTCATATTAACTATATCTGTTGTCATATCTACAGCCATCAAATAAAATAAATTCTCATGCTACTTCTTTTAAGGATGCTTGCATATCATAATCTGTCTTGTATATGATCAGATTCCGTCCTTCATGAGAAACCATTAATCTCAAAAAAACATGCATTCTTTAGCTAGTTCCCTCCGTGCCATGAGGCACATAAGGCCACAATACAATCTCTCGAACCAGCTGTTTTTTGCTATTGTTCTGGACTCTAATTCCAGCTTCTCCACCCTTCTCATCTCTTTTCCTTGTCAACGGTCCTTCACTATGTGGTTTTGGGGCACCCTGCCACTCTTCTTTTTCCTCAGGCTGCCACTTTACGGCCGCCATAGAATTGATTTCTCAATCTTGTCTAAGAACATGTCTGATTCCAGTTCCAGTGTTTGCATCTTGTTGATGCCCGATGTCATCTCAGTTGTGTCATCTCAGACTCTTTGCAGCCACCTGATGACAAATATTCTCCTTAAACATTCTTTAGGGGGCTAAAATTTGTTTTTATGTGGTTTTACTTCCTTTGTGATTACCTCTCAATCCTTAACATGTTTGGTGGGGGGGTGGGGTACTGACATTATTCCATTAATATTACCTTTTGAAAACTGATTGCTCTTTGCAAGAAGATCCTTTCAAAAATGCTTGCTTGACCAAACACAAACCCTTTCAGAGTTTTCAGTTCCCTTATTTTATTTATTCCGTATGATTGGTCAAATAATGACATTTTAGTTTTGTACTTTATAATAAATTACAACCAAATCATTACAAACAAAGCACTCACACACACACACAAAAACAAACAAACACACAATTACCATTTATTTCTAAAGGAAAATAATTTACTGTCCGTTTTTCATCGATCAAAATTTTCCCAGTAACTCTATTTTTCCCTACGACTTTTTATTTCTTTTTTTTTAACCTTTTATTAGTACTTGCCTCTGTAGGAAGGGTTATTTTTTTCATGAACTTTATAATATTGATTTAAAATATTTAATAAAAATAAGCAAACGAAGCGTAAAGGTTGTCAGCATTCAACATTACTGCACTTAATTTTGTTACAACACCAACACCAACATTTCAACCCAGACAGAACTGAAATTTTCCCCATCTATTCAACACCAGCAACAATACCTAATAAGACAGAATAAACAACCGCAAGCGAGGTTTATTTAGGAATAACAGAATAAAGACTAAAAGCTAATTGAATGTAAATAATTTGTACGTATTCCAACTTATGATTAATATCATGAGACAAAGCTATTGTAGTTAAGATTATTTGTTTCTGTCTTGTGGTTTGTATAAAATCACTATTTTCGTGTTAGGCTTTTTAAGGTCCTAATCTTTTGTTTAGTCTGTGTTTCAAATGGGTTATTAGGACTTCATAGCTGCAAGGTGGCTCAATGGTTTTACGATGTTCATTTCACAATCATATGGTCCTGGGTCCAAAATTAACAGAAAGATGGGAAATGTTTAGTTTTGTCTACTTCCACTTTATTTATATTTGAAAAGTTTCCTCTCAGCTTTTTTAATTGCAAAATCTTTGATCAGATTCTCTAAAATTAATCTTACATAAAACAGTAGAGAAAAGGCATCCTGAATATTATCTTAGCTAGTTTAAAGTAATTTCTTTTGTGCCGTAAACCATTTACCATTTCTGTGGTGCCCCCTTGGTGCCCTCAGAACATTCTTATTTTCGTGGTGGTGGTGGTGGTGGTGATGGTGGAGGGTGATTAAGTAAGTGATTATGGTGAAGAGGGCAGTTCTTGTTATCGTTGGTGGTGGTGCTGCTGCTACTGCTGCTGCTGCTGCTGCTGGTAATGGCTGGTGGTGGTCGTCGTCATCATTGTCGTTGGGTGACGTTGGAGTAGAGGGTTATTGTTGTTAGTGGTGTCATGGGGTGAAAGGAGGTCAGGAAGACACAGAGAAATTTCTAAAGCATTGAAAGAAAATTTAAAAAAAAAAGAAAAAAGCATGCAACGGAAAGGAAAATCGTCCTAAATTGTACCAAAGAAAGCGCCAGAAACGAAAACTTGAGGAATTTAAATTATTTGGCATTTTAACCTTTTAATTGATGCTTTAACATTTGTTGCTTGTTCTGTGTGTGTCATGCGTACAAACTGACACACATGCATGCATTATGCATTTGCACATGCGTGTGTGTGTGCATATGTCTTTTATCTTTGACTTGTTTCAGTCATTAGACTGTGGCCATGCTGGAGCAATGCCTTGAAGAATTTTAGTCAAAAGAACCAACTCCAGAATTTACTGCTTCTTTTTTTTTCTTATTTTTTAATTTTTTTTTTTCAACCTGGCACTTATTCTATTAGTGTCTTTTGCTGAACTGCTAAGTTATGGGAACATAAACACATCAGAACAGGTCGTGAAGCAGTGGGTGGGGGGTGGGGGACAAACATTTTTTTTCTAGTTTACTTGTCTTTTGTCTTTTTCACCTTGTGTTGTATTGAATATTTGATGTGGTTTTAGAGCCAGGTTTTGACTGCTATTTCAAGCATGATGGTATCTCTTAGATACCCTTACTTATAACTTATACATATATTCATATATATATGTATATACATATATATATAATTTAGAGAAAAAATCCACAATTATTGAATTCATCCCTGAAAATCCACAGTCACATATAGAAACATTTAATAAGTAAATACACTAAAAAGACCTATAATAAAAATACAAAGTAATAAATATTAATGTATATCATCATCATCGTTTAACGTCCGCTTTCCATGCTAGCATGGGTTGGACGATTTGACTGAGGACTGGTGAAACCGGATGGCAACACCAGGCTCCAATCTAATTTGGCAGAGTTTCTACAGCTGGATGCCCTTCCTAACGCCAACCACTCAGAGAGTGTAGTGGGTGCTTTTACGTGTCACCCGCACGAAAACGGCCACGCTCGAAATGGTGTCTTTTATGTGCCACCCGCACAGGCCAGTCCAGGGGCACTGGCAACGATCTCACTCAAAAATCCTACGGGAGCCAGTCAGGCGGTACTGGCAACGGCCACGCTCAAAATGGTGCATCTCATGTGCCACCCGCACAAGAGCCAGTCCAGGGGCACTGGCAACGATCTTATATATATATATATATATATATATATATATATATACACACACACACGCACTAGTGATGGTATTTTTATAGAACTGTCACTCTCATAGTTACTTTATGTATATACATACATACATATATATGTATGAATAATATGCATATTATGTACATGTGTGTTTGTGCATACTGCGGAAGTTAGTGCACACATATTGATATGCGTAGTCTGTGTGAGATATATTATATTTATATATACACGAAAATCCCTATCTGAGAAACCTTACTTACAGATGTCAGTTCTGATAGAGACCCTCTTTCCCAATATAGGTTTCTATCTGGTAACAAAACTATATATATATATATATATATATATATATATATATATATATATATATATATATAAAAGGGTACAAAACTATACAGAGTTATACTACCAGTGGCCTAGCATGTAAAAAAGTCAATAGACAACATATTCAATATAAAATATAAAAGAAATTACCTATAATAGGCAATTTCTACATGCTAGAAAGCAGTCATAAACGACCGAAAACCACAAAGTTAAGACATTTCAAAGGGAAGAAAAAATTTAAACTTTTGCCTTATTTTTAACGGTGAGACCTATAGGTTTCGAATTCTTTTCGTAAATAAAAAAATTTACTAGGCAAATTCTCTTCAGTAACCAGCCGTCAAAGATTAACGTATAACTACGAGACAGAAGGCAAAACGCACATGTCTTCCAGATATACATTATAATTTTTTCAAAATCCACTGCGCAGACGCAGTTTCAGTCGGCAGAAAACGAAAAATGCCAAAACGAACTTTGAAATGCTAATATCAAATACTTGAGTATATATATAAAGGGTAGCAAAACTTATACAGAGTTATACTACCAGTGGCCTTTTACCTTATTTTTAACGGTTACATGCTAGGCCACTGGTAGTATAACTCAGTCCAATGACTGAGACAGGTAACAGATAAATTATAAACTATAAACTGTGTGTTAAAGTTTTAAATAAAGAATTTGATGTCAAGAAGGCTATTGCCTAATGATTCTTATTTATCACCAAACTGATGAAGATGGCAAATTAAGAGAATTGCCAGAGCAAGCACTGGATGAGACAGCTCATAGGGGTTAAGATACAAAATTTGTGACAGAATTATCTTCCTAAATATTTGTGACAGACTTATCTTCCTAGATATTCAAAATTTGTGACAGAATTATCTTGTTAGATATTTAAAGAAACAGGTGGGGAGTCTACAAGAACTTGATGCTTGGATACTCAGCACTCCGTGCAAGCAAATTGCACTCACAAGGAACGGAGTGATTTCTGGCAGGCTTACAAGAGATGCAACACATGAAGAGAACCAGAGTAAGTAGCAGGAGAGCCATCCATGGAGGGAGGACTTCTGTTAACTTAGAAGATCTAATTAGTGCAGGTGGGGATGGGGTGGTTGCACTAAAACTATTTAGGTTGGGACAAACACACATACAGACACATATACACATATATGCATGTGTATGCATACATATACACACATTCATACATACATATATACATATATATATATCAAAATTAGTTTATATATATATATTTATCAAAATTAGTTTATATATATGTATATATATATATATATATATCAAAATTAGTTTATATATATATATATATATTTATATATGTGTGTATGAAAATTTGTTTTGGTGTTTGAAGATGCACCTGAATCCAAAAGACATGTAATTTTTAAATAGATTTATTCACATGCCAAACTAGTTTTGACAATTTTTTGCTTATCAATGGTACATATAAGCATATATATATATATATATATATATTTATTTATTTATATGTATAAAGGTTTAAGAGAGTTTAAAGTTACAAGTAAAAGTTGGATAAACATGTTTAACCTATCAAAAATATTCAAACAATCACAGAAATTTCATTGAGTTTCACAGGGACAGACAGTAATATCATTGTTAATGTTCGGCGAAGATTATAACAAATGTACATTAGTGAAAGTTTCGTCTTATTGAGTTTTTATAAAACAAGTGGAGAAGAAAGAGAAAAAGATGGAGAGAAAGAAAAAGTTTTTTTGTTTTTAACAATTTCTGTTGTGGTTTATGTAGTTTTTTTTTTCAATTTCAGTTTCAGTACATTAGTCACTTCACCTTTCATTGACTTATATTCTATTCTAATTAGCAATTTAGTGTTTATTTTGACCAACAGCATGATCAATTACAGATTTGGAAGGAAACCAAGACTCCTTTTTAGTGTGTTTAAAGGAGTGTTTTTCTTTTTGCCATCCTTTATGTAATCATCGCCCATTACATTTTAAGAGGATCTTAGCAATTTTTATTATTCAAGATATGTAGAGTATTTGTATAAATGACTTGTGAAAAAACTACATTTTGTTTCCCAGGACCTAAATTCAGCCATACATAGGTCTCAGCAGGTTGGTACAAAACTAGTTAATTGATAACAGTTATAACTAGTTAGTCAATTGATAACAGTTATAAAGCAAACTCTGCATTTGTGGTCAGGAGGTGTCTTCCTTCTCCTGAATGTATCCACACACATGTTCTTTTTCTAGTTTGATTTTTTGAATTTGCTCTAAAACGATAGAGCTTGTTCTAAACTGAAGAACAAACCAACAACAGTAAATAGTGACATCTTTTAAGCTCTTATCAGTTACTTGTTTCAGTCGTTTGATTATGGCCATGCTGGGGCACTACTTGGAAGGGTTTAGTCAATCAGACCTGCTTTAAATATACAAATAAAACTTCCTTTCTTTAAAGAAATTTGGTACTTGTTCTGTAGGACACTTTTGCTTTGTTGAACTGCTAAGTTTTGATGATGTAAACAAACCAACACTGACTGCCAAGTCATTGTGGAACAAACACAAAACACACACACAATATATATATATGATATATATATATATATATATATATATATATATATATAATCAGATATATACATGATGGGCTTCCATACAGTTTCCATCTACCAAGTTCACTGTCAAAGCATTGATCAACTCACAGCTCTAGTAGAAGACACTTGTGGAACTGAACCCAAAACGGCATGGTTGCAAAGCAAGCTTCTTAACCACACAGCCATACCTACACCTTACCATCTCAAACTTTACGAAACGTTTTGCATATTTTCATTGTGCTGCTTACAGACTGAACATAATACTTTCTGTCCTTTTCTTTGCTTAACCCCCTCCCCCAATGTTTCCAGATATCATCATTTAACGTCCATTATCCATGCTGGTGGCATGGGTTGGACAGTTTGACCAGAGCTGGCTAGCCAAGGAGCTGCGCCAGGCTCCAGTCTGATTTGGCACCGGTTTCTACAGCTGGATGCTCTTCCTAATGCCAACCACTGTGATAGTGCAATGGGTGCTTTTACATGCCAGCGGCACAGGTGCCATTTGCATGACACCAGTATCTGCCACAACTACGATTTCATTTGGCTTTATGGATCTTCTACTCAAGCACGGCAAGGATCTCAGTCATTTGTCATCGGCACCGTGAGGCTCATTTGTCGTTGGCTAATACTTAGAAAAACAAGAAGAACAATCATTTGGGGCTATTTATGTAAATTTATAATCCAGTTAAAAAAACTGTAAATTTCAAAGTAGTTCACCATAAAGGTTCAACTTTCTTGTTAATTTTAAACAAAATATTCGCTTTCTCGTTAATTTCAATGTGAAATGTTCACATCCGTTGAGACAAGCTGACATCCACATAATTTTCTTGCTTTCTGCCCTAAACAATTATGTCAGACCTGTTTTGTTTGCATTTCGCTAAGACTTTGATATGAATGTGCCATACGTGTATGTATATATGTGTGCATATACGTATATATATTTGTGTGTGTATGTGTAGGTATATATATATATATATATATATATATATATATATATATATATATATATATGTGCTGTATATGTATGTATATGTGTCTATATGTATGGCTATGTATGTATGTGTGTGTGTGTGTTATAGACAGGAACACATCCACCCAAACTATGCCTTTCACCTTGTCCACCCTTCCGCCCTTCTGCCTCCCAGTCACTACATCTCATGTCTATGTCATGATGTGACATTTTCTTTTGCTAATCACTTCCTCAAGAAGCCTCTGAGAACATGTTCTATTTCTTCGACTCGCTCCCATTTCTTCTTCCTCTCTCTCTCTCTCTCTCTCTCTTACCTCTCTGTCTATTCTGTACACTGTATCTCTTTCTCATTCTCTCACACTCTGACTCTATCTAACCATCTATCTATCTGTCTGCCTGTCTGACCTTCTGTCTATCTGTCCATCCATCTAACCTTCTGTTTCTCTGTTTGTCTATCCTTCTGTCTGCCTTTCTGTCTGTCCTTTTGTAAGTCTCTCTGTCTATCTATCTATCTATCTATCTATCTATCTATCTATCTATCTATCTATCTATCTATCTATCTATCTATCTATCTATCTATCTATCTATCTATCTATCTATCTATCTATCTATCTATCTATCTATCTATCTATCTATCTATCTATCTATCTATCTATCTATCTATCTATCTATCTATCTATCTATCTATCTATCTATCTATCTATCTATCCATCTATCTATCTATCTATCTATCCTTCCTTCCTTCCCTCCTTGTTCACATGCCTCACTCTATCTTGCCTATTGTACACTCATACAATCACTTAAATACACAATATTTAACCCTTTTGCTGCCATATTTCTGTTGAAATACACAGATTTTTCTTTAAATTCGTTTCTAAAATTAACTCCATCATTATTAAACTGATGTTTGGAACGTAATAAAGCATGAAATTCTCATAAGAAGTTGTAATTTAAATCACGATAAATCCCAAAGTCTGTTTCATTAAAATTATGAGCAGTTTGTTACCAAAAGGGTAAAGACATAGAACACACACACACACACACACACACACACACGTGCATAATCAGGTTTGTTTCTCATTGATTCCTAATCCCTAAAACTCTTATTCTACCTCTGTTACTTGCTCACTCCTGCACCTACTGTATAAAAAGAAATTTAAGATTTAGTGTATTGTAAAAGTTTAGCTAATTTATTACCAATATGGATCCCTGTGGGGAACTCCTCCTTAGACAAAAGTACCTGCAGTTAAGAGTTTTCTTTACCTTAGCTATATTTACTACTGGACTTACTTATTCTGGATTTTTTATTCTGAACTCTACACTCTCCGGCTGCACCTCTCCTACCCACGGATTACACTGGACCTATCTATTCATACATATATATATATATATATATATATATATATATATATATATATATATGTGTGTGTGTGTGTGTGTGTGTGTACATATGAGTATATATATATATGTATATATGTGTATATATATATATATATATATATATATATATATGTATATGTATATGTATATATATGAATGTGTGTGTGTAAGACGCTATACTTCGTGTTCTGTGTTTGTGTAAACACATTTCAGATAAAGTCTACAATCACCTTTTCCTTGTCTCCCTCCCTCCCTCCCTCCCCTCTGAACTTGTCTCTAGGCAACAATTTACATTCTTTGCTACCCCCACCCCCACCACCACCTCTCTTTCTACTTTTGTCCACATTGACTTGAGGACAGCTGGGAATACAGTATGGTTGTTTCTGGTGGTGGTGGTGGTGGTGGTGGTAGTGGTGGTAGTAATATTGTTAACAGTGGTGGTGTTTAGTAATAGTCCTTATAGTAATGGCAATAGTTGTGGTGATGGTGGTAATGGTGGCAGGGCTGACAGCAGTAGTAGTAGTAGTAGTAGTAGTAGTAGTAGTAGTAGTAGTAGTAGTGGTAGTAGTAGTAGTAACAGCAGCAGTAGTAGTAGTAGTAGTAGTTATAGTGGTAGTGGTGCTGATAGCATTAGTAGTGGTGGTGGTGGTACTGAGAGTTGTGTTGTAGTAGTAGTAGCAGTGGTAGTAGTGGTGGTGGTAGTAGTAGTAGTAGTAGCTGTTCTGCTGTTCTTTTTGTTTACTTTAAAAAGGAGACATTCAGTGTTGACTTTGTAGTGAGATTATGGTGGTGGTGGTGGTGGTGGTATGCTGTTGGTGGTGTGAGAGGTTTTAAGGGTAAAAGTGGACTGTTGTGGTGCTATAATAATAATAATGATAATCTTTTATCCTACAGGCACTGAAATGTAGGAGAGGGAGGAGGGGGGGGCTAGTCGATTACATCGGTGGTGGGGAAGGGGAGGGGGTCAGTGTTTAACTGCTGCTTATTTTATTGGCCACTTATTCTATCGGTCTCTTTTGCTGGACCGCTAAGTTATGGGGACGTAAACACACCCACATCAGTTGTCAAGTGATGGGGGGGGACAAACATGCACACACACACACACACACACACACACATGTATATACGATGGGCTTCTTTCAGTTTCCGTGTACCAAATTCACTCACAAGGCTTTGGTCAGCCTGAGCCTATAGTAGAAGACACTTGCCCAAGGTGCCACGCAGTGGGACTGAACCCAGGACCATGTGGTTGGTAAGCAAGCTACTTACCACACAGCCATGCTTAACCATTTTATTGCACATAAATATTAGCAGCAAAATTTTATGATCCCAATGGTCATTTTTGGGTCCCAATTGAGAACCATTGGTTTAATTTATATGAGCTGACCAATAGAACACTAAACACTTAGAAGCTATCTTGAATTTCTCTCAAAACACCCATTCTGCATCTAGCATCTGATGAGATGGTCATGTTCTACACACCCATGAAAGTTTAAATCTTGTGGAGCTGAGCCAAATTGTTATTAAAAAATATTTATCTATCTATCTATCTATATATATATATCTATCTATCTGTCTATCTGTCTATCTATCTATCTATCTATATATATATATATATCTATCTATCTGTCTATCTATCTATCTGTCTATCTATCTATCTATCTATCTATCTATCTATCTATCTATCTATCTAATCTACTTCGCTTTCTGTGATGAAAGAAAAATAAATGAAGTCAATCGCAAAGGGGGAGATGTTGTAGCAAAAGTCATTGGCACCCCTGGGGAATTGGAAGAATGGACTAGTCGAACTCTTATGAAGAGTAGACGTTCATAATATTCGAAGAGAGCATTTTGGTAGTCTCGCGAAGTAACATTGTGTGAATGCATTGATTAAACCTCCGCCACATAATTTATCAATACTGGCATTAGGAAGGGCATCCAGCTGTAGAAACTCTGCCAAATCAGATTGGAGCCTGGTGTTGCCATCCGGTTTCACCAGTCCTCAGTCAAATCGTCCAACCCATGCTAGCATGGAAAGCGGACGTTAAACGATGATGATGATAATTTATCAATACCAACCTGTGGCAGGATATAAAATTTTCTCATATTTTTTCCTCTATTCCACCACTCTGAGCACAGCCAGTGCTTTTCTCTTTTTTCTTCTATTTCATACTCTCATAACTTGAATGAACATGTTTGAAACTAACAAACAACGTAGGGACACATGACTTGGCCTTTTATATATGGAGATGTGTGTGGACATATAACTTAACATTTCTTTTGTTTTTTCATGTAGCAGGTGTCCCTGATTTTTCACCCTTCCCAGACACATTTTTCCTATAAATATTCATGTTCTCTTCTGGTTTTCTTTATTTGATGTCTTCCTGTAAGGAAGAAGCTGGTTTCTTCACAAACATACAAAGCTCCGTCATTGGAATGTAGATAAAATAAACAATGTCACATTGTGAACTTGAGAAAAGTCTTGCTTATTTTTGCTGTTCCGCTTACAGAGTGTATTAGTGATGTGTATGTTAGCTGGGTGATTTCCTTTTCTGAAAACCCTAAGCTCTTCCAGATAGTGTGTGTGTGTCTGTGTGTGCGCGTGTGTGTGTGTGTCTGTGTGTGTGTACGCACTTGCTTAGCAAAATCAAATAGAAATTCATTTCAATGCACTTTTTTTAAAACTCAGTAACTTCAATATTAATATCGCCCACACACACGCATTCACACACACACATGCACACACACACCCACTCATGCACACACACACCCACTCATGCACACACACACACACAGTAATGTAATCGCGCTACGGATTAAAAATATTTAACGACCAATAACCAAAGAACGTTAATGAAGAGTGTATATGCGTATGTTTGCGTGTGTGTGTGTGTGCATGTGTGTGTTTGAATCTCTCTTTACCCCTCTCGTTCTTCCTTCTATTACGACCATATCTCTCTCTTTTCCCCCTCGTACTTCCTTCTGTTACTACTATATTCCCCTCTTCCTCTCTTTCTCTCGTTGCTCACCTATTCTTCTACTTCCTCCCTTTGTTTCTCCCTCTACCACTCTCTCTCTCTCCCTTACCCCTGCATGGTCACATGCTTCCGGTCGCTAATCCTTTTCTTCCTTGGCTATCGCCGAGCAAATACGCGAACTTACTTCGTCCCCACTTTCAAGTTTGTGCCTCACAGCGTTCATATACACATAATTTTTCACGTCTGGCCGCATAGCCTTTTCCGTTTGTTTTCCTGTCTTGTTTTTTGTCCGCCACTACATTCCTCCATGGCACAGGTTTAATTTGTGTATACAAATTTAATTTGCGGTCCATGGGAAGAGCCGTTTTAACGATGCGTCCTGCCCAACTCTTTGAAACGCCGGTGTTAAAACGGGGGTAGCTGCTGAAGGAAAATGTTCTCTATGTGGCTTGTGTGTTTTCTGTACTCTGGTTATTATTATTTTCTTGTCTAAGTTTTGTTTGCAATGTCCTGTACCCAGATATGCACCTATATATACAGGTAGACGTAGGTATGCACATACCTGTACGTATATATGCATATACTCATTTATTATTCGTTTTTTATATATATATATATATATATATATATATATATATATATATACATATATAAAACATATGTATATATACGTATGTATGGAAAATTATTCTCAAGGCAATGCTTCAGCATAACCGGAAACCAATGACTGAAACAAGTAAAAGGTGTGTGTGTGTGTGTGTGTGTGCATGTGCATATATACATATATATATATGCACATACATGTGTGCGTGTGTATATATATATATATATATATATAAACTATCATATCCTCTCTAACATGTATTGAGTGCTCCTTTTTCGTTTGTCCAAAATAAAGCAACACACATATATTTATGAAACATTTCATAACTACATTGATTTCTTTATTTCATTTACAGGGACAATCCGTACAGCTCAAGTCCTTGACAGGGAGACTGTGTCCCATTACTGGCTCACTGTCTACGCTCAGGATAAAGGACTGGTCCCCCTGTATGGCCATCAAGAAGTATTAATCCGTATCAACGACACAAAT
Source organism: Octopus bimaculoides (assembly GCF_046866305.1). Lineage (NCBI taxonomy): Eukaryota > Metazoa > Mollusca > Cephalopoda > Octopoda > Octopodidae > Octopus > Octopus bimaculoides. The sequence continues at coordinate 59,574,766 of NC_142940.1, forward strand.
GATAATGTCCCACAGACCGAGGAACCTCTTTACAATGCATCCATTCCAGAAAACAGTGGCTCTGGTATTGGAATAATCAGAATTCAGGCATACGACCTCGACACTAGTCTCAAACAGAATCTAACATTTGCAATCACCGGTGGAAATTCTGAACGTTACTTCAACATAGATTCGTTAACAGGTTAGTACTACATTTTCAATTGTTTGTTTGCTAATTGATCAATTTTATTTATTGCTCGTTATAATTTCTTTTTAGTGTGGTGGTTTTAGCAGAATCAGTTAAGTGTTAAATTAAATGCTTTTCAATTTTGAGTTATGCCTCTTTCTGTGGTGAGTTCAAATCCTGGAAAGAGTGAGTTTATCTGTCGTCTTTCTTTGGCTGAGTTTTTTAAAGTAATGTACCTCTTATGTATTGAGGTAAATATGTTTGGCAGCATTTTTCTCCCTAGATTTATGTCTCACAATTTGACACAACTGGAGCAAAATTTCAACTCATGCCAGCACAGAAGACTGATATTAAGTTATGATGCTCTCCCTCTCTCTTTCTCTCTCAAAATATATGAGTGTGTGTGTGTGTGTGTGTGTGTGTGTGCATACATTTGTGTGTGTGTGTGCATATATATGATGCAAGAGAGTTAGGGGTTGAGGATTCAACCCACTAAGGGATAGTATCTATCCAATATACTGCTGGGTACCCAATTATTGTTACACTAGTGTTATACCAAGTGCAATAAGTGGGTGTGGGTAAAGGGGGTTATTTTACCCTAAATTTATATAGCAATGAGAAAATGGAGGAGAATATGCGGTCTCATTTTTTATTTTTACTTTTACTTTATACTATCTATCTATCTATCTATCTATCTATCTATATATATATATATATATATATATATATATATATATATGTATATATATATATATATATATATATATATATATGTATATATGCATGTATATGTGTGTGTATAGCCCATGCCAGCATGGGCAACAGACGTTAAATAATGATGATGATGATGATTGTGTGTGTGTGTATGTATATACATTTCATTAATGAGAGAGATGGAGGATACAAGAATGTTTATTGATCAAATACCCAATGAACACTGAGTAGGTGAACGTGCTTTATTGGTAAACTACCAGGTTTATATAGTCCGATTTATGAACTAATATATATATATGTGAGTGTGTGTGTGTATGTATACATACATATATATATATATATATATATATATATATATATGTGTGTGTGTGTGCATGTGCATGGTGTGGGGTGACCTGCATTGTTTGGAATTAAGATATTCTATTCAATACATAGCACTTGAAGACAAGCTATACAATAAAATCACCTGTTCACATTTCCTAGGTATTCTGTAGATGATTGAGTTTACTTCAGACAAATTGTGAAACGAAATGTTCTCACTAAATTGGCAAGGTACCAAATGTAATCTTGAACTACACGCAATCAAAATGAAGAGAATATTTGATTATAAGTTCTTGCCAGCTAAGTACAATACTTTATGGTTCCCACCTCGGTTTTTGACCGTGACAAAGAACACAGAGATGCTCATAATATTTTGGCTACCATCCTGGATGTCTCGGACAATTTCTATAAGGTTTTGGTACAGCATAAAGGATGCCAAACTAGCTTTATATCAATCAGATCACAGTTGTCTGTCTGTTAGAAATCTGTGTTAGCATTGGAAAGTATTTTGATGGCTAAACGAATGTTGCTCAAGTCGGCTGTAACACAACGATGTATGAGAAGAGTGCAATGTTTGAGACAATGTGTTAAAGTAAGAAGTGTTCTTTTTCTGTTATGAAAATTGTTCTGTGCAATTCGAAGTGTCATTCAAATTTAGACTAGCGCTATAAATAGAAGACCAAAAATATTGCAATGGCCACCATCATTCTTTTAACCCTTTGACATTCAGATTTCCCTGTTGTATGTAACGCTTACTTATTCACATTGCTCTGAGTTAATCATGCATTATAGGCACCGGGTTGACGGTGCGGTAAGAAGCTTGCTTTCCAACCACATGGTTCTGGGTTCAATCCCACTGTGTGGGCAAGTGTTTTCTGCTATAGCTCCTGGCTGAACAAAGGCTTTTGAGGGAAAAAGGTAGATGAGAATAGAATGAAGCTTGTTGTATATATGTATATATATTTATATGTGTGTGTGTGTGCATCGTCATTGTCGTTGTTTAACATCCGCTTTCCATACTGGTATGGGTTGGACGGTTTGACTCCTGAACATACAACAATACAAACCATAAACCGTATCATTCAGTCTGCTGTTGAATCCATAAACACATATAAAATATCCAAGCGTATATATTTTTTCACCTCTGAAGATATTATGCTCAAGTCATATAAATATAAATTTAACATTTACTGAGTATAAATTGAAACAACTGTAAGTGAAGACGATTAATTTGCTGTTAATAATAAAGGACGGCGGAACAAAATAAGATGCTTTCCTTCACAACCTTGCTACGAAGCAAGGTGGTCTGTCAGAAACTCTGAATTTAAGATAGAAAGAGAACACATATAAAAAAATGCACACACATAATGTGTGTGTGTGAATATATATATATATATATATATATATATATATATATATATATATATATATAGGTATATGTATAATTTTGAATTGATTGGGAATTCAAGTTTTGCCTTGTCAGCTTCTACAAACAGTCAAGCCAATAAGGCAAAAACTTGAATTCCCAGTTGAGTCAAAATTATTGATAAGGCTCTACGAAGAGTATAGTCCTGCTATCAATAAATGTTTCGTTATCTTTAAAAAGCACCAAATGCTACATACACACACACGTATATATATATATATATATATATATATATATATGGGAGAATATACAAATAATAACAACAAACGAGGACAGGTGGTGTAAATAACAAAAGTATATATTAGTAATATATATATATATATATAAAAGAATGAGATAAAGAGATCAATGATATAAGTAAATTTATATATATATTTATAAATGTAAATATATATCATGCTATAAGACTTTATACACAAAATATAATTCTAATTTTGCCATTGGTCTCTATCTTATTCTTTCTTTATATATACACACGCTAATACATGACCCATGTTATATACCCCACTCATGTTGCAACCACATCAGGGGCAAAACTAGTCGGGATACACCACTTACTCGGTATTACCTGTATCTTTAGGGTTTGGTTGACTCCATTACCCTTTGTAACCTTTATATATATATATATATATATATATATATATATATATATATATATATATATATATATATGTATATATATATATACACACACACACACAAAGATAGATAGATAGATAGATAAATAAGTGTAAAATATGTATGTTTGTTGTACATCGTTATATATGTCTTACATGTCCTGTATGTGTATAAAGATGTGTGAAAAGGTGTGCTTGTTTGTGTGTCCCACTTACACAGGGCCGTACTCGCTACCTGTCAGAAGCAGTAATGCAACTCGAAACGAGGTCAACGCTGACTTTTATCAATCGTCAAAATTTGCATGTATCACCTCAATGACCTCTCCTGGTGACAATAACTCAATCACCTCAATCTGTTACACTCAATGAATTTGGCTTACTCCGCCTACCTATTGCAGTTTTTTTATGTATTCTTTTTTTTTTTTTAATGATTGTTGCTGTTGCTGTTCTGGACATTCTTAGTTGTTCACCTTTTATGAATAGGTGGATTTGCAGTGCTGTTTCCATGGTAAATTAACATTCATTTCCAATTGTATAGGATTTCATATATATATATGTACATATGTATGTATGTATGTATGTATATATGAATCTATGTATGTGTATATATATATATATATCTACATACATACATGTATGTATATATATATACATATGTATATATCTATCTATCTATATATATATATATAATATATATATATATATATATATATATATATATATATATATATATATATATATAGGTGCAGGCATGGCTGTGTGGTAAGAAGTTAGCTTCTCAACCACAAGGTTCTGAGTTCAGTCCCACTGTGTAGCACCTTGAGCAAGTGTCTTCTGTTATAGCCTCGGGCCGACCAAAGCCTTGTAAATGGATTTGGTAGGCAGAAACTGAAAGAAGCCCGTCGTATATATATATATATATATATATATTTATATATATATATATATATATATATATATATATATATATATAAGTAAGCATTGCATTTGGCAGAATGATCCGAATGCTGAAGGGTTAAACAGGCAGGAACTCACTAATATTTCCATTCCTCTTTCTTTTCAGCATCAGTGAGGCTAAGTGTGCTACTAGCATTTTTATGTGCATCTTTTACTGCACACTGACATTTGTCTTTGGGATACACAGCCACTTTACACTATATAATTCAATAATTGGCAGTTCCGTTGATGGTGCAATTGAGAAACTTATAATATGCGAACAACATGCATATATATATATATATATTTGCATACAAGAATTTGTATATGTATGTGTGTGTATGTGTGTATATATATACATATATATATATATATATATATATATATATATATATATATATATGGGTAGATAGATAGATGGATAGATGGGTGTATATATGTGTGTAATGTGTGTATTTATATATATATATGTATGTACGTGTGTGTGTGTGTGTGTATATATACACATATGTTTCCATATATGTATACATATATATGTATATACACACATGTGTGTGTACATACACACACACACAAATACATTCTATATTTTAAGGATTTGAGTCATTGGTCTATGGTCAGCTGGTGATCCACCTTTTCGAGTACAGTATAATCGATTGCATCAATTCCCATCTTTATTCCTCTGACTTAAGATAAAAGGGATCTGGGCAGGACATAGCAAAATACCACAAGGCAGTGGGGGTG
>NC_142940.1:59582189-59592189 GCF_046866305.1 Octopus bimaculoides
TTTACATTTCTTCAAATGTCCAAATACAGATACATAATATGCGTATGTGAGCCGTAAACTGTAGTGGACCATGTGACCATAGTGCCTGGCTATGATACAAAAGGTCACTGGTTCAATATTCGCCCACCCCCACCTCCCACCATCACTATCACTGCTCTGTATCCATGGATACAGCAATTGATCTCTTTGTCTTTGTGGATATGTTCCATAAGGGAAAACTGTGAAGTGTTTCTCACAATAGATGCAAACAAGACATGTATAATGTATGAATGTGTATGTGTGTATATGTATCTGTGTTTATTTATGTATAACTATGTGTGTTTGTGTGTGTGTGTGTGTGTGGTTAAAGTAATCACCAAAAACAAATTTATCAATAGTTGTAGTCCTTTATTATGATCATTTCAATGATTCTGTTTTAAAAAATTACTTTATTTTTTTGTCTTTGTAAAAACTATGTCTTCGGATGAAAATATTTCAAAATCTTTGTTTGAAGAAATGGCTTTATAAGAAAATATAATTTCTGTTTTTTTATAAGCAAAATAATCATTTGATATTAAAATCATCGTCGTTGTCATCACGATCACCATCATCATCATCATCATCATCATATTATCATCATTGTGTGCAGGAATCTGTTTCTATATTGTTGGGCTCTGCCATACATACTATCACATGCACGCACATACCCACACTCCCATACCCACGTTCACATACACACACAAGCACACACACTTACATACACATGTTGACACACATGCCAACACACAGATACACATACATACACAAGTACAGACAGACATTCACAACAGTATAAGCTCAAAGACACACATCATCATCATCATCATCATCATCGTTTAACATCCGCTTTCCATGCTAGCATGGATTGGATGATTTGACTGAGGAATGGTGAAACCAGATGGCTACACCAGGCTCCAATCTGATTTGGCAGAGTTTCTACAGCTGGATGCCCTTCCTAACGCCAACCACTCCGAGAGTGTAGTGGGTGCTTTTACGTGCCACCGGCATGAGGGCCAGTCAGGCGGTACTGGCGACGGCCACGCTAGGTGGCGACGGCCACAAACTTATGTACATCCAACTGACACACATACACACACGTACTCACACATACATGCACAAACACACACGTACTCACACATACACATACTCCCTCCACTGTTATTTATTTATTTATTTGTATCATTCTTGTCCAGGTCACAGTGAAAGACAATGGAGTCCCCAACTTGAGCTCATCAACCCAAGTCATTGTTCACATTGAAGACGAGAATGACCATGCCCCAGAATTTATCAACAGCCCTTACCGTCTTCAGGTGCCTGCTTCTCCAAAGGGTACCAAACTGTTCCGCGTGATGGCCAAAGACATTGATGTGGGCAACAATGCAGAAATCACTTACTCCATAAAAAAACGGAAAGTACAACGTTTCATGATTGACCCAACAACTGGTATAATTTCATGTCAGGAAGACCTCATAGCTGGATCCAATTTTGAATTTATTGTGAGTTTTTCTTATTTTTATGTCATCTTTTATTATCATCTTCATCATCATCATTTAATATGTTTTCCACGCTGGCATGGGTTGGACGGTTTGACAAAAGTTGGCCAGCTGGAGAGCTTCCTGGGTTGCATTTATTTGTCTGTTTTGGCATGGTTTCTATGGCTGGATGCCCTTCCTAATACCAACCACTTTACCGAGTGTACTGGGGGCTTTATTTTTGGCACTGGCATAGGTGCTGTTATGCAGCACCAGCACCCATGAACTCACAAGACTCACAAGATCTCTGAGCTAAGATTGGGACATAGAGAACATGCCTATATATATGGACAGCCATGATCGGTGTGTCTTCTCAAGCATGGAAAACCACCAGAAGTCTTGTTTAGGACAGAAGGAGTTGTATTTTCGAAGTGGTACCAGCACCTATGAACTTGCAAGACTAGAATCTTTCAGCTAAGAGAAAGAAGTAGAGGACATGCTTATATACAAAGAAAGCCACAATCGTTGTGTCTTCTCAAGCATGGAATCCACCAGAAGTTTTTGGCCAGGACAGAAGGAGTTGTGTTTTTTAAATAACTCTTGACCCATTTGCATTTAAACCAGCTATGTGCAGCCCAGCTCAGTTATTCTACCCATTTTATGTCTCTATTGTCCAGATCTGCCTTCTCACACCTACTCTACAATGTCATTCTAAAAGTAAATAAATCACATCATCAAAATCTCAAAGGTACAAAATAATTTATGTTTAATTTAAAGGATAATGAATGATTAATTCAAAACAATGTTAATAAGCATTTATGTTTGACAGAATACTTTGAATACTTATTTTTTTGTTGCTTTTGTTATTTATGTTTTACAAAAGAGTACTGAATACCAGAGGGTAGAGTGTGTAGTGTATAATTCCTTAGTCTTCAAAATTATAGTCAGTATATCATCCAGTACCTTCGGTTTCCTGCTAGTAGAGTAAGTCTATTGACATTCTGCTGTTAGCTTGTTAAAAAATATCTATGAGCAACAGAGGCAGTAATAATACTGAGAGGTAATATTTATCCTCGCTTTGAACCTGGATGTTCTGTTAGAACATAGTGTAGCTTGTTCCAATAGAACATCCATGTTTAAGTGAGGAGAAGTGTTACCAATTCATCAATTGACAGAGGAATTAACTGATAGTCATTATGTATGGTGTGTGTGTGTGTGTGTGTATGACTATACCCTGTCACCACTACCGTCACCAGAATGCCTCTACTATTTACCTCTGCATCATATTTCCAGGTGAAAGCAACAGATCATGGGAGTCCAGCCCTGAAGTCTACTACAAAAGTAAAGATCAAAGTGGTCAAGGTGAAGAAGTACTCAACGAACCCACCATTGTTTAATAAGAAGCATCTGTCTGAGGAAATTATGGAGAATGATCGAGTTGGCAAATGGATTGTGCTAGTTCAGGCCTTTGATATGGATAGGGACAAAATTTGGTATTCTATCGAGGGTAAGTTTAATGGATGATGCTTATATAATATTTCTTATTTTCTTTTATTTGTCTGTTTTTATGGGTATTTGGAGTCGATAAAATAAGTACCAGTTGAGCACTGGGGTCAGTGTAATTGACCTGCCCCTCCCCCCAGAATTGCTAGCCTTGTGCCAAAATTTGAAATCAATATTTATTTTTCTTCTAACTATTGCAGATGGTAATGAAGACCACACATTCAGCATTGGCCCAGAAGATGGCATGATATTTATAGCCCGTAAACTAAACTGGGAGGTGAAGAATCACTACAATTTGACCATTAAAGCCACAGATGGACAGCATCAGGATTTTGCATGGGTAAGTAATAGTAAACTAGGATATCTAAATGAGGGTGGCCATGGTGGGAATGGTGGTGGTGGTGATGGTGGTGGGTAATGATCTCACACCACCACCCTCCTCTTCCTCTCTCCTTCCTCCCCCTCTCTCCTTCCTCTCCCCTCTCTCCTTCACTTCACGCCCAGCAATAATCAGTGCTCTCACTTCTTCCTTCTCCCCTCCACACATCTTTCCTGTCACTCTTGAGGTGCAATGGTTTAAGCTGAGCATTAATCACTAATCCAGCTAATCTCACCAGAACAGAAGTCCTGCAATGGTCATTCATACAAACCTTTTCCTCCAAACCAAACCAGCAAATAAAATAGATAAATGAAAATATGACAGTTGGGCAGGGGTGGTGTTGAGTTGTGATGTGGGTGGTGGTGGGTATAGTCTTGGGGGTGGTGGTAATGGTGGAGTAGGATTGAGGGGTGGTGTTCGTATGATATTCTAGATAGGAAAGACTGTGCATGTTGGTTACTGTAGGGGCCTAGGAGAAAAGAAATATTTCTGCAACCCACCAATACACCATTCCTCCAACTCATCATTCCTCCAACATGCTATTCTTTCAACACACCATTCCGTCAACATACCACACCTCTAACATGCTGTTCCTCCAATGCACCCTTCCTCCAACACACCATTCCGTCAACATACCACACCTCTAACATGCTGTTCCTCCAATGCACCCTTCCTCCAACACACCATTCCGTCAACATACCACACCTCTAACATGCTGTTCCTCCAATGCACCCTTCCTCCAACACACCATTCCGTCAACATACCACACCTCTAACATGCTGTTCCTCCAATGCACCCTTCCTCCAACACACCATTCCGTCAACATACCACACCTCTAACATGCTGTTCCTCCAATGCACCCTTCCTCCAACACACCATTCCGTCAACATACCACACCTCTAACATGCTGTTCCTCCAATGCACCCTTCCTCCAACACACCATTCCGTCAACATACCACACCTCTAACATGCTGTTCCTCCAATGCACCCTTCCTCCAACACACCATTCCACCAACATATTATTCTTCCAGCACATCATTCCTCCAGTGTGTCATTCCTCCAATGGGCCATTCCTCCACCATACCATACCTCCACTGTACTATACCTCCAACAAGTCATACTTCCGACAAGCCATACCTCCTCCACACCATTCCTCCACCACATCATTCCTCCAATATGCCATTCCTCCAACATGTCATTCCTCCAGTATGCCAATCCTCCAACACACCATTCCACCAACATGTTATTCTTCCAACACATCATTCTTCCAGTGTGTCATTCCTCCAGTGGGCCATTCCTCCACCAAGTCATACTTCCGACAAGCCATACTTCCAGCAATCCATACCTCTACCACACTATTCCTACACCACATCATTCCTCCAACACACCATTCCTCCAACATGCCAGTCCTCCAACACACCATTCCTCCAGCATGCTATTTCCCCAACATACCACTCCTCCAACACATTGTCTCTTCTATGCACAAGTCCTCAACCCATCACTCTTCTAATAACTCAACAACTCACCAACCCTCTACTCCTTCAACCTTTCCAGCCTCCAGCCTCCACCAATCTAACAGCCAATCATTCCTCCAGCCCACCAGCCTACCCACACATTTAACCTTCAACCAACTTTATTTCTATCACAGCTTGAAATCAAGGTCCTCGATGTAAACGACAATCCACCAATATTTGACAAGAAAGAATATATTGGCCAAGTTTATGAATCTGTCGCTATTGGTAAACAGGTTCTGCAAGTGTCTGCTACTGACCAAGATAATGGTAGACTCTTCTATTCCTTGTCTTCAGCAACAAACCCTGCAAGCAAGTCAAAATTCCACATCGATTCAGAAACTGGTTAGTATCATCGTCTTACTTAATTACTTAACTAACTTACTACTACTACTACTACTACTAATTACTGCTACATTTTTTTGTTCCCTTTTCCTTTTTTATCTTGTTTTTATATTTTACTGTTTGCTCCTTTCCTCTCTTTCTTTTTCTCCCTCTCACTCTCTCTCTTCACTCTCTTCCCATACCTCACCACCTACACACACACACGCTTACACACATACATATAAATGTATGCATATATATGTGTGTGTGTGTGTGTGTGTGTGTATAAAATGTGTGTATTATTATTATTATTATTATTATTATTATTATTATTGTTATTATTATTATTATTATCATTATTATTATTATCATTATTATTATTATTGATATTCTGTAGACTTGCTCAAGGGCTGAGAGTTTGTGCATTGTCACTTCTCCAGCCATTGCATGAAATGCTCGGCCTTTGATTTACTCTGTAACTTCTACTAATTATTATTATTAATAATAATGATGTGTGTATGTACTCATGTATTGAGTTTTACTTTCCTATTTTAATCAACAAACTTATATATATGTATATGTAAATGAGTGTAGGGGTTTGTGTATATATATAGAGCACCAATTCTACTGTTGTTTGTTTGTAGGTGTAATACGAGTGAAGGAGAAATTGGATCGTGAAGTCCTGGCTCGGCATGAGTTGGTAGTGATGGTGAGGGACCAAGGTTTACGTTCCAAACGTAACATGTGCCGTGCTGTCATCATGGTACTCGACAACAATGACCACAGTCCAGAGTTTCTGTCCGACATATTTGAAGGCCGAGTATTCGAGACTGCAGCTATAGGCACTTCCGTCCTCCAAGTCGTTGCTGCTGACCAGGACAAAGGAATCAATGCAGAGATACGCTACAGCATTTTATCAGGTAGCCCTCTTGTTGTAGTTAATGTTGTAGTTGTTGAAAATTTATAGCAAATAGTGTCCATGTACCTGAACATTAATATATTTGTGCAAACATAAAATACCGTACAAGATTTCTAGTTGATCCGATCGATGGAACAGCCTGCTCGTGAAATTAACGTGCAAGTGGCTGAGCACTCCACAGACACATGTACCCTTAACATAGTTCCCAGGGAGATTCAGCGTGACACAGAATGTGACAAAGGCTGTGAGGTGGCAGAGTGGTTACCCCGCCGGGCGAAAGGCTTAGCGGTATTTCGTCTGCCGTTACGTTCTGAGTTCAAATTCCGCCGAGGTCGACTTTGCCTTTCATCCTTTCGTGGTCGATAAATTAAGTACCAGTTATGCACCGGGATCGATGTAATCGACTTAATCCCTTTGTCTGTCTTTGTTTGTTCCCTCTGTGTTTAGCCCCTTATGGGCAATAAAGAAATAGGAATGTGACAAAGTCAGCCCTTTAAATTACAAGTACAACTTATTTTTGCCAGATGAGTGAACTTGAGCAAAGTGAAATAAAGTGTCTTGCTGAAGGAGACGACGCACTGGCAGGAATCGAACTCATGACCTTACGATCATGAGCCGATTACCCTAACCACTAAACCATGCACCTTCACATGGTTTAACAGAAAATATTCTACTCAGTCCCCTCTCTATGCTGTAACACAGCTTATACACACACCACATAGTCTAGCATAATATTCTGATGTAATAACATAACACACAAGGCACACTTTTTTCCTACTTTTTGTCTATTTTGTAATGTAGAAATATTCTAAATGTATCTTTCAATACATCTCAATGTTTCTAAAGCAAACATTACTTGTTTACTTTCGTCGTAATTTCAATTTAACAGCGTCTTATAAAGCTAGATTTTTAAGTTCAAAAATTGCAGATTGATTTGACAGTGGGCAGTTAGGCTTAATGGCAAAGCACTACAGCCGGTGATCACAGGGATGTGAGTTCAACTGTCATGGCTGGCCGCTGGCAAATTTTTCTGCAATAATATGGATGTTTTATCCTGTTCCTGCTATTCTGTTTGTATTATTCTGTGTTTGAGAATTAGTTATTTCTGTATCTAAATGTTTTGTTTTATCTTTATTACGCAGGGAATACAGGAGGTGCTTTTGCCATTGATGATACCATGGGAACTATAACTGTGGCGAAACAGTTGGACCGAGAGGGTCAGTCTGATTATGTTCTGTCTGTGCTGGCCACTGATTTTGGCTCTCCACAACTCAGCAGTACTGGAACTGTCCACATATCGGTGACTATTTCAAATAACGCACCCCCAAAGTTCCCCCACAAAGAGTATGTGAAAGAAATCCCTGAGAATGAACCTGTTGGGGTGATTGTGTCGACAGTGGTCGCCGACAGTAGGTCGTCTGTCGTGTACTTAATCACCAGCGGAGATCCAAAAGAAATGTTTCGGATCAATCCCAACTCGGGTGTTTTATCAACGAACAAAGTCTGTGACTATGAGGAGCAAATCTTTTATAACCTGACAGTAACTGCCATGAACATCATTGGCCGATCAACAAGTTGTTCAGTTCTGATTCACATCATTGACAAGAATGACAACAATCCAGTCTTTGAGAAAGAACTTCACCATGGATTTATCATAGAACAAGCACCGGTTGGTTCTATAGTTCTCAATGAAGATAGGTTTCCACTCGTCATCAAAGCGACTGATGCTGATAGCGGCATGAATTCACTTCTACAGTATGAAATTGTTGAAAACAAGATACAGTCTGTTTTTTCAGTCGACAGTAACACTGGAGCCATTCGAACAGCAAGCTTACTCGACCACGAGGTGTTGGCCGACTATGAGTTCACAGTGCGCGCTTTTGATCTTGGCAGACCTCATCTTCTCGCTTTGGAATCGTCTCGGGTTAAAATCCATGTTCTCGATACGAATGACTCACCACCCAGATTCTCTCAGGATGTCTACAATGTCTCTCTACTTCTACCAACATTCAGAGAAGTTGCTGTTCTTGTGTTAAATGCCACTGATCCAGACACTGGAGTTGGCAGCAAACTGACATACAAGATAGATCAGGGCAACGAGGATGGGACATTTGAACTTCAGCCTGACACTGGAGTACTTTCTGTCACCAATGACACAGACATCAGCAGTGTGTATGACTTGACCGTCACGGTCAGTGATGGAGTATATGAAACATCTGCTGAGATCTTCATAACGGTCCTACGAAGCAATGAGACTAGTTTGGTGTTTACGAAAAATGATTACCAGGTGGAAGTGATGGAAAACGTAGCCACAAACCAGTCTCTAACAGTTCTACAGTTAACTGGATTGATTCTCAACCAACATGTCACCTTCAAGTTGTTAAATCCCAATGATATGTTTACGATTGGGGCCACTTCTGGTGTTCTGCACACAATTGGCAAGCCTTTTGATCGAGAGAAGCGATCAAGTTATAGATTAGTGGTCGAAGCTAGAGATTCTCAACAAGAACCAAGATATGCTCGTGCCATTGTCCATGTAGAAATTGCTGACCAGAATGACAATCCCCCTATCTTTGTGAATCAACCTTACAATTCTGTGATTTCAGTTGAGTCAAAGATAGGAGACCTCATCAAACAGGTAAATTTTTGAAAACTTTTCTACATATTATATATATGTATATTTTTTAAATTTGTTTCAGTCATTTGACTGCGGCCATGCTGGAGCACCACCTTTAGTCGAGCAAATCAACCCCAGGACTTATTCTTTGTAAGCCTAGTACTTATTCTAGCGAGCTCTCTTACCGAACCGCTAAGTGACGGGGACGTAAACACACCAGGATCAGTTGTCAAGCGATGTTGTGGGGACAAACACAAATACACATACATATATATATATATATATATATATATATATATAAAAGGATTTACTTTTCGTAATGAGATAAAAACCGAATATAATATAGAACATTTATAAATAGACTGTCTTGCAGCTGTTTCCAGGATATTTATTATATCCCTTCATCAGAGACGATGTGAGAGGATGATTAAGCAATAGTTAATTTAGTTAAGATAGGAAATAGAGAGTGAATGTAGGGATATTGTATTTGTAATTCCATTGTTTAGGCAGAATGGTATACATATAAGATTCCATTACCTTGTGAGTAAAATCCAATAGTCTTTAAGATTGGTCATTGCATTTGTAAATCCATTATCAAGATTCCAATACCCTATGAGTAAAATCCAATATATATATATATATATATATATATATATATATATATATATATATCAATTCATATATACAACCAATCTTACCTTATTTCACAGATTTCAGCAGTAGACAAAGATATTGGCAGAAACAAAGAACTGTCCTTCAGAATCGTTGCTGGAAACAACCAGAGCCTCTTCTCCATCAATAACGTCACAGGACACATCAGAGTCAACAAAATCTTAAAAGACTATGAAAATCAAGAATTCCGGTTGATAGTTGAAGCAGCAGATAATGGTAAGTGTTATGATAGAGTGGTGGTATTGTGGTGTGGTGGACTGCAATAATGTGTTGTAGTATGATAATCTGGTTGTGTGATAGTATAGCACTATAGTAGAATGCCAGTGTAATATTGTGGCTACATGGTACTGTAGTGTGAAGGTGCATGACCTAGTGGTTAGGTTGTGCTTTCAATTCCCAGATCAGGTAGCAGTGTGTTGCGTTCTTGAGGAAAAACGTTTCATTTCACATTGCATTGGTCCACTATGCTGCAAGCAAAATACCAACATCAGCTGAGGCTTAACCCTGTGGTGGACAATGGACTGGCACGTTGTTTATTGGGAAGTATTGTACTGTTGGTCACTTATATGCCATGGGAACCAAGAT
>NC_142940.1:59597189-59632189 GCF_046866305.1 Octopus bimaculoides
ATACATACATACATACACACACACAAACAAAATGCTTATGCGTACACAAATACACACACACACACACACACACACACACACACACACTAAATGTCTCTTTTAACTCACTTTGTTAATCAGTGTTTTCTGCGATTGGTGTTTCGCGTCCTACATTTGATTTCAGTTTTTGTCAAGGGCTCTACACCCTTTGTTTTATTTTTTTTTTTTTCAACAATTTTGTGGTCATAATAAATTGAACAAATATAAAATAGAATTTGGAAAAAAAAAAAAAAGTTGACCTCGTTGGACAGAGCGGAAGGGATGTTTCTCTCCCTTGATCTATTGGGAATTACCTCCCTTAGAAATCTAAATAACAAGAAGTAAATAAATGTGATTAATAATTCCGCAAACCTAACAGGAGGCCACCCATAGGAGATACACACGCGCACACATACATATATACGTACGTACGTACGTACATACATACATACATACATACATACATACATACATACACATTGAATGTGACGAGAGCCAAATAGCAATGTTTTCATTTTGTTTTGTTGTGTTACAGGTGTTGTGTCAGTGATTGATGTTCTGGACTACGAGAAGATCAACCAGTACAATTTGACCGTCCGAGCTGCTGATGTACTCACTGGTGTATATACGGAAGCTTTCATTTCTATCAACATAATGGTTAGGTTTTTTTTCACACTACCTCCCCCCCTCTCTTTCTCTCAACCCTCATCCTCTCCTTCTTCCTCATCATTGTCGTCTTCATTCTTATCATCACCATCATTATCATCAGTAACAGCCATCATCTCCGTCGTTGTACTGGTAAAATTTTCTCTACACAAATTGTCTTTGACTGTTTTGCTAGCTTTGTCATCATCATCATCATCATTATCGTCATTTAATGTCCGCTTTCCATGCTAGCATGGTTGGACGATTTGACTGAGGACTGGTGAAACCAGATGGCTACACCAGGCTCCAGTCTGATCTGGCAGAGTTTCTATAGCTGGATGCCCTTCCTAATGCCAACCAATCCGAGAGTGTAGTGGGTGCTTTTATGTGCCACCGGCACAAAGGCCAGTCAGGCGGTACTGGCAACGGCCACGCTCAAAATGGTGTATTTTACGTGCCACCGGCATAGGAGCCAGTCCAGCAGCAACAAGTGCCAGGAAGGTGACGCTGGGCACAGGTGCCTAGTGTTTTCTTCATTCTCAAAGTTTAATCTGTGATGTAGTGAGCAGGTGGGGAGAGTATATACCAATAACATGTTTTATACCAGTTATTACTTGGTTTAGCCAGCCCTAATTTCATGACCTATTTCATTTTATTTCGTTAGGATGTCAACGACTGTAACCCAGAATTTGTCAGTGAAGTGTACAGTGTTTCTGTATCGGAAGCCATTCTGATAGGGAGTTCCGTGGTTCAAGTCCTGGCCAAGGACGATGATAGTGGCATCAACAAGATGATATTTTATCGCCTAGCTCCAGCAGTTGGTGTAGAAGACGACACAAAATACTTTCAGATCAATCCAGGCTCTGGTGTCATTCACACAGTACTTCAGCTTGACCATGAGATCAAACCAGTCTATAGAGTGTCCGCAGTGGCCACAGACAGTGGCAACCCAGCACGCAGTTCTTCGGTACTGGTCAACATCCGTGTACTGGACCTCAACGACAATGCTCCTACTTTCCCACAGTACTATTACGATGTAACAATCTCTGACCAATCTTCAAGGAACCAGTTCGTGACTAAACTTCACGCCAATGACCCGGACAGTTCCAATGCTAATTTGCTCCGCTATGCCATCGCTGGCGGCAATCACAGACAGACGTTTCAAATCGATGCTAAGTCAGGTATTCTACGCATCTCTCCAAACCGGTCACCAAGGCTGGAATCCTTCTATGACCTCAGTATCTCTGTGATGGATGGCGTGTTCACGAGTTACACCCAGGTGAGAATCAATGTGAAAAACAGCAACAATCATGCGCCACACTTCCCACAACAGTTCTACTCCTTCAAATTCCCTGAAAACTACCCGATTGAGGTTCTAATTGGGACCTTAACTGCAGTTGACCAAGATACTGGTTATTATGGTCAGCTCAGCTATTCCATTATTAGTCAGTCGGCCCAAAAGAATTTCAGAATTGATGCTGACACAGGTAAATACTATTATTTTATCAATTAATTGGTGACATTTTACGTGTGTGCATATGCGTGTGCACTTGTGTTTGTGTGCTTGCAAGTGGTGTGCATGTTTTTGGAAGTTGGTGTGTTTTTATGGCATAACAACTTAAACTATAAGAAATGTGGTATAAAGATATGATGTATATTACTGTACAGAGTAGTGCAGTGTTGTATAATCATGTATGGCTAATATAGTATGATGCGCTACAGGATATATATATACATATATATATGTGTGTGTGTATATATATATATATATATATATATATATATATATATATATATATATATATATATACACTTTATTAAGAACAAAGGAACAAGACCTCAATATTAGATATATAGAGGATGATTTATATATATTATAAATTATAACAGACTGTAAAAGGTTGTCATTATAGTACTTGGAGTTTCAAATGTCGGGGCGAAGAGCTACGATACCTTCTTGTCGGCTATTATTTTTTTTATTCAATGTTTTTTTTTCATAGCGTCTGTTGCCATTAATAACCGACAAGAAGGTATTGTAGCTCTTTGCTCCGACATTTTAAACTCCAAGTACTATAATGACAACCTTTTACTGTTTGGAGCAATAATGTATTTATTTGCAGTTAAGTATGTGTGTGTGTGTGTGTGTGTGTGTGTGTGTGTGTGTGTGTGTGTGTGTGTGTGTGTGGAGAGAGATGAGTATGGCATGGCGTATGATGTTCACCAATTCTCATTTCCCTTTCCTTTCCTCTATCAAACAGGAGAATTGTTTTCTTTGATCCAATTTGACCGTGAGAAAGAATCTAAATATATGATTCCTGTAGCTGCTGAAGACAGTGGTGGTAGAATGGGCTTTACCACCGTCTATGTCCATATTAGCGACCAAAATGATAATCTACCTCAGTTCTACATTCGTGACTACAAAGCTTCAGTTTATGCCAATTCTTCCATCGGAACCAGCATCGTCCAGGTGAAATGCTATTCTTTTCTCCACCTCCTTTTCTTGTTTCATTCAATTTTCTTATTTCATATTCTTCTGACTTTATTTTTGCTTTTCTCATGTCGTTATACCATACCTTTGCACCAAGCAGCGGTAAACTTTTATGAGAAGTAGACCACACAAGACATGGCTCATCACCAGGTGGGCTGCACTATTAAAACAAAAATTCTAGGTAATTTTTTTGTTAGGTGTGCCATTCAGAAAGTCCTGTAACTGTAGTTTACCCATGACATGTCTACATAATGTTAACTGTACAACAGAACTACACTACAGCATTACTTTATGACTGGACAACAAGAATCTCCACCTGCCCAACACCCTTCTATTCTCTAATTCCTGTTCTTTTTTTTCCCCAATTTCTGTATTCAGGTAAAAGCTCTTGACCCAGATGAAGGTAAAAATGGTGAGGTTGTCTACTCTTTATACCTAGAAGATGACAATGAGGTGATGCAGTTGTTTGCTATTGACAACAAAACTGGGGTTTTAACTGTCAAGGGCAGCATACGAGAAAAAGGTAAGTTGTCAGCTTTTTGTTTGTTTATGGTAAATACTCACATACACACTAACGTATGTGAGTGTGTACATTTGTGTGTTTGTGAGTTCATGTATGTGTATATACACATACATACACACACACACACACACACACACACACACACACACACACACACACACACACTCACACACACACACACGCACATATATATATATATATATGATCATCATCATCATTGTTTAATGTCCGCTTTCCATGCTAGCATGGGTTGGACGGTTTGACTGAGGACTGGCAAGCCGGGAGGTTGCACCAGGCTCCAATCTGATCTGGCAAGGATTCTACAGCTGGATGCCTTTCCTAACGCCAACCACTCCGAGATTGTAGCGGGTGCTTTTTACATGCCACTGGCATGAGAGCCAGTCAGAGGGCAGTATTACATATGTCTGAATGTATATATAATAAGTGTGTGCATATGTGTGTGTGTGTGTGTGTGTGTGTGTGTGTGTATATATCTATAGGAATGAGTGATTTTAGCAATGGAAGCTAAGGTTACACTGTAATACTCATTGAAGACCTATGAAAACTCATAGCAAATTTAATTAGTATTAATTACTCCCTTAAGTAAACTTTGTTAATTATCTTTGATTTTGACCTATTTCTTTTTCTGTCTGTGTTTCCAGCCAACCAAGTCTACCAGTTTTTTGTGTCTGCCACAGACCAAGGGGCATTGAGCCTTGAGAATAACGTTCCAGTAGAAGTTGTTATCATGGGTGATAAGGACATCCCTCCACGCTTCCAGTCCAAGTCACGTTCACCGCAGGTTTACCACATCAACGAGGTGGAGAATCTTTCCGATGCCGTGTGCGTAGTTGAAGCAGAGGGACCCGAAGTGATCGACTACAAGATGAACTCTGGTTACACAGAGAAAACCAACAATCCACCTACCTTCGCCATCACCAGCGAAGGTCGAGTGCGTCTCATTCGATCACTGGACCGTGAAAGATCCAAGGATTATATAATTACTGTGCAGGTCATGACAACAACAACTCCACTCTTAGTTGACCAAACTGAAGTACAGATACATGTTGTTGATATCAACGATAATGCACCGCAGTTTGACTCAAAGCCATATAGCATTCGAGTGGCCGAGGATACAAAACCAGGTTCAGTTCTCATCCAAGTACATGCTGTAGACAAGGATGATGGCCTGAATGGTGAGATCATCTACAGATTCGCTGATGAAAACCCCGTGTGGGTCTCACAATACTTCACCCTCGACGCGGACACAGGTCAGCTGACGCTTGTGTCCAGTTTGGATCGTGAGACACAAGACCGGTACAACCTAACAATAGTTGCCGAGGACAAAGGCGAGAAGCCATTGTCCTCCCGCAGCTACATCATGGTGGAGGTTACCGACGTCAACGATGAACCACCCCGCTTCAAACAGAAAAAATACCTGGCCTCAGTTAACGAGGACGCAGCCCCTGGTACTGTGATTTTTGCTGTCAACGCTACCGACAGTGACATAGAAGACAACAGCCGCCTGACCTTCCACATCACCGCTGATGACCCGCTTGGACAGTTCCGTATCAGTAGCACTGGTGACATCATTGTCAATAAGATGCTTGACCGAGAAACAAAACCTCGTTATGTCCTAATTGTTACTGTCACAGATGGCAAGTTTGTCTCCCATGTGAAGGTCAGAGTTGACATTCTCGATGCGAACGATAATGACCCCATATGTTCAAAGGTAATACTATAGGCCCTTACTCTCTTTGTTTCTCACTCTCTCCTTCCTCTCCCTCTCTCCCTCTTTCTTTCACTCTCTCCTTCCTCTCTCTGACTTTCTTTTTATCACTTTCTCTTATTTTCTCACTGTTTTTCTGTATATCTTTCTCTCGTTCTTGTCTCATCACTATTATCATCATCATCATCATCATCATCATCATCATAATCATCATGTTTTTATCAACTACTGTAACAGATCAATACCACTGCTACAATACAATACCACCACCTTATAACACTACCTGCGACCACCACGTTTCACAACCTCCACCACTTCATATCACCACTACCACCACTACCGCCATCATTGTCATCAAAGGTGTTTTATTGTCAGCATCAACATCATCACTACCATCACTTTCTTCGCCACAACTACCATTGTCATCATCATCATCATCATCATCACTCTCATCTCCACCCTCGTGATCATCATCATCATCATTACCTCCACTATCTTCTTCATCACCCAACATCAACACAAACAACATTATATTTAACACCATACTACAACTACCACCAACACCGACACCATCACCATCATCATTACCACCACCACCACCACCACCATCACTATTATCAAACTGATCACCATTACCTCCACCACCAATATCACAACCGCCGCCATTACTTTCACAAACATCATCATCATCATCACCATCAACCTGGGTTTTCTAATCCTGATCCCCATTTGTATCTTCGCACAGATGTTTGTAGCAATCTTTATCAAGGAGGACGATGCCCCATCCACATTCCTCAAATTGTTCCGGGCCCACGACAAAGATGAGAAAAACACCAGAAACTCCAGAATCCAATACCATCTGAGTGGCATGAACTCAGATATGTTTAGTATGGGTGTCCATACAGGTAGGTGAACATTCCACCCACATTCACAGACAATCACCTGCGGAATGGATCCAGAGTTAGATGTTGCATGTTTGAGTATAATCGAGTCAGTTCTTGTCAAAGACACCCACAGCTTTTGATAACACTGTGTAACATGATTTTTGTCCTCAGGGTAGCAACTGTTATTTCCTGTTTGCTTAACCTTAGAAAGTATGAAAACTGGCTAATGTTTTCTTCAAACTTTGTTTTTGTTATATTTGTTCAAACCTCAAAGAATCCCTCTCAACACATTGCTATGATGCTCCGCAACTGTTCGTGATCAGAGATGCACGTATTGTCAGTCACTAAGGGACATGCTCAATTGATTATGGTCAAGCAACTGACAAGCAAATCTGTGGTATTGAACAGAATATTTGGTATAATGATATTTCTGCTTCAGTATCTCAGCACTGAATCTGTCTGATATGTAATGGAAAATAGGTCGGTTTCAAAACTTAAGTACCATATTCACCTGAATCTAAATTTTTGCTGAACTCATATATATATATGTATATATATATATATATACATATATATGTATATATATATATATATATATATATATACACACACATATACACACTCACTCTTTCTTTTACAGGTGTACTGACCATCAGGAGTCCACTTGACCGAGAACAACAAGATGAATACCATCTTACAGTCCATGCAGTAGATGGTGGTGGTCGTTCTTGCACCACTGATGTTTTAATCAGTGTCCAAGACATCAACGATAATGCCCCACAATTTTCCATACCTCTCAGGAATGTCTCTATCCCTGAAGATGCCCAAATCAATACTTTGATTACGCGTCTAACAGCAACTGACCGAGATGCTGGTAAGTACGGCAATACTCTGCTATGCGGATTCTTACCAATTCACTTCCAGATGTTTTCAAAACTCTCTCTCTCTATGTATGTATGTATGTATCTATCTATCTATCTGTCTATCTCCTCCTCCTCCACCTCCCTGTTTCTGTGTATGAGCATATTTTGGATTATGTTTTTGCACAGAGGTAAAGTTTTCCTATCATTTGGGTTCAATCAATAAATTGTTATCTCTTTCTCTCTCTCTCTCTCTCTATCTCTCTATCTATCTATCTATCTATCTCTCTGTACACACGTTTCTGTGTAAACATGCATGTGAATGTGTATGTGTGTCTGCCTCCAGTACCGGAAAGCACTCTCGCTAAACCAAGTTCTTATCTCCAATCAGCCAAATCTAAACAACCAGCATCCCAATCATCTCATACTTCTTTTCATTTTCGTTAATCTTTATCTCTTCCGTGTGGTTCAGCATCCTCAGATTATCTTTTCCCCTCTTCTGCCCATGTCTTCTTTGGTTTTACTCTTTCACACTTTTCCTCCACTTCCATATCCTAACTCCTCCTTACCCCATCTCTTATCCTTCCTATGCATCGCATGTCTATACTAATGCAGTCTTCAAATGGTTCCTCTTATACTTTCTTCATCTCTCAACTCATCTGGTTTACACCATTTATGCATACTAATATTACGCATCCAGTAAATCGTTGCTTGTTTCCTTTCTCTCAAACCATCACGTGTCTTTTATTTATTTATATTTATGTATGTGTGTGTGTGTGTGTGTGTGTATACATTACATGCCGTTCTCTGCTGTAGGTGTTAGTAAAGAAATCAAGTTCCGTCTGAAGAACCCTGAAGACGATTTTCTCAACATCGATGAGAAATCTGGAATTATCAGCCTTGCTAAGACTCTGGACCGAGAGGTGAAAGACTTTTACAGCGTTGCTGTTATAGCTTATGACAAGGTAGGTGTAATTTGCCTGTCGTCATCATCGTCATTGTCAACATCGTTCTCACCTACACCATCATCATTATCATTGTCAATATCATCTTTACCTTCATCATCATCAACAACAACAGGTACAAGAGGGTTGATGATGAATTCTCTTATTAAAAACAATTTTCTATTTGTTGGTGAAATTACAAGGATGCATCAGAAAGTGGTTAGAGCAGCAGACTCGCAGTCAAGGGATCACAAGTTCGAATCTCAGACTGGGCGATGTATGTGTTTGTGAGCAAAACACCTAAACTCCACACGACTCCGGTAGAAGGTAACGGTGAACTTCTACTGACGCTTTCACCACAACTTTCTCTCGCTCGTTTCTGCTGCATCTAACAGCTCACCTGTGACAGACCGGCATCCCATCCAGGTGGAGAACCTATACACCAATCAAACCGGGAAACTGGCGCTTACAAGCCAGGCATGGCTCGAGAAGGCACAAACAATAACAACAACAATGTACCACAACAAGGTGACATTTACATTATTTACATTTGACGGATATTTGTCCTCATCTTGTCTGTTGCTAACACAATGTTTCGGCTGATATACTCTCCAGCCTTCATTAGGTGTCTTGGGGAAATTTCAAACCTAGGTTCTCATTCCTAAGGTATTTTTCAATGTTATTATTATTATTATTAACCAAGTCACTGCCTGGAATCGAACTTGGAATCTTGGGGTTAGTAGCCTGCGCTCTTAACCACTATACCATATGCCCGTGACATTTGTTTACAAATACTTTCTCAGTTGCTCTTTACTTAGTACCTGCAATTCATCCCCTCCCCAATGTGTTAAGACTGTACAACACATCTCTCACTTTTATTGCAGGGATTCCCTCGTATGTCTTCTACTGCTACCCTCAACATCCATTTACTCGATGTGAATGACAACCCCCCAGAATTCGAGCACACCATGTACAAAGGCGAGGTCCGTGAAGACATTGGCATTGGTAGAGTATTGCAGGTGCTTGCTGCAAGCAAAGATGTCGGTGTAAATGCAGAAATATCATATCACATTATTGCAGGCAACGAACAACACCGGTTCAAGATTGACAAAACCACAGGTACGTATGCTCCACTTGGCTTACTACGCACAAACACACACACACACACACACATATATACGACAGGCTTCTTTCAGTTTCCATCTACCAGATCCACTCACAAGGCTTTGGTCAGCGCAAGGCTATAGTAGAAGACACTTGCTCAAGGTGCCACACAATGGGACTGAACCCAGAACCATGTAGTTGGTAAGCAAGTTACTTACTACACAGCCACTCTTGCGCCTATGAGAAAAATAATTGGGTTTTTTTTCTGTACGCTTTCTTCCTCACTTTAATTAATTCAAGAATGTTAATCTAATGTTTAATTTAGTTGATTTTGCTGGAGATAACATAATTTAATGAATTTTATTTTTTCTTTGTTTTTTTAGGCGTCTTATATGTCAACAAACCTCTTGACCATGAACTGACCCGAGAATATTTCTTGACAATCGAGGCCCGAGATGGAGGAACGCCATCGTTAAGCAATACGGCAGTGGCAGCAATCAATGTCACTGACATCAACGATTGCCCTCCACACTTCTCGCAAGACGTCTATTCAATCCGGCTTCTTGAATCCGAACCCGTTGGTAATACAAGCCTGAGAATCGTGGCAGCTGATGCAGACAGTGAACCAAACGCTATGATTACCTACATTATCAACAGTGGTGACATAGCTGACCAGTTTGACATAGAGCAGACCTTTGGGTATCTAAGCATCAAGTCTGCATTGGACAGAGAGAAAGTAAGTCTATAGGGATCCCTCACTTTTTATCGTTTCAGTCATACTGGGGTACGACCTTGAAGAAATTTTAGTCAAATGAATTGACCCTGGTGGTTTAGTCTTTTATTTTCTTCTTGTATTCTTTTGACTCGTTTCAGTCATTTGACTGCGGCCATGCTGGAGCACCGCCTTTAGTCAAGCAAATCGACCCCGGGACTTATTCTTTGTAAGCCTAGTATTTATTATGTCGGTCGCTTTTGCCGAACTGCTAAGTTATGGGGACGTAAACACACCAACATCGGTTGTCATGCGATGTTGCGGGGAACAAACACAGGCACACAAACATACATACACGCATACGTATTATTACTGGGTCCCGAGCTGGGCCAGACTAAGGATTTTTGGTGTCCAGGAGCCAATTCCTATAATGCACATCCCTTTCTCCCAGTCCTACAACAAAAACTCTATTGTAGTCTCCTCTCTCACTCTCACATTCCCTTTATTTCAGATTTCCAGCTACAACCTCGAAGTCCTTGCTGTGGACAGTGGCTATCCTCAGCTGACCGGTACAACAACACTCTCTATTGAAATACAAGACATTAATGATTGTCCACCACGTTTTAGCCAGCCTGCATATTCTGTAGCTGTTCAGGTAAGAGAAGTCCTTGTCTTTATAAATTGTGCTTTGTTTGTGTGAGCAGGGAACATAACTCTAAAGAATTAAAAGTCTTATATATATATATATATATATATATATATATATATATATATATATATATATATATATATATATATATATATATATATATACAAGAATAAGGGCAGAGAATCGTCAATTAATAATAGAATTAATAATTAACAATTCTGCCAAGTAGTTCAGTATGAAAAAAACCTTTATCGGTAAAACTATTTATCATTATAAATATACAGGGATTAGCAATTGAGTTGCTTCTCCAACATACTGAAAATTTAGAAATAGCAGTCAAAGAACTACTGATTCCAAACTACAAATTTTTCTCTAAAATGGATGGCGATATTTTTGGCACACATAGAACAAAAAACCGGAGGGAAAAGCGTAAACAAACCAAGCCTTTAGTTAATTGGATACGAATCGTTTCATGGTTAAGTGAATGGAAAATTTCACTATTCCAATCTTCAGCCTCAATATTCTGATAAATTTGAAAGTGTCTCTAAAAAAATTCACGGTAATTTTTGGCCACGCGACACCAAAAATCAACGATAAGAAAGGCACTTACGAATTCATCGGCTAGCGAGTTCAGGCATCTCACCCCAAAGAAATCCATTCCATGTGCGTCACAAATAGTCCCGTATGAAAAAAAGTCCCGTGTCGAACTGGTTACGGTTTAGCCATCTAACTTAGAGATATCAAATATAAAATATACAAGAATAAGGGCAGAGAATCGTCAATTAATAATAGAATTAATAATTAACAATTCTGCCAAGTAGTTCAGTATGAAAAAAACCTTTATCGGTAAAACTATTTATCATTATAAATATACAGGGATTAGCAATTGAGTTGCTTCTCCAACATACTGAAAATTTAGAAATAGCAGTCAAAGAACTACTGATTCCAAACTACAAATTTTTCAGAAAAATTTGTAGTTTGGAATCAGTAGTTCTTTGACTGCTATTTCTAAATTTTCAGTATGTTGGAGAAGCAACTCAATTGCTAATCCCTGTATATTTATAATTATATATATATATATATATATATATATATATATATAAAGTAAACAGAAATGGTATTTAAAATTTATAAAAGCTGTTTCAGTAGAATATAATTTATTCAATGCAGTCATAATAGAGTACATCAGAATAATAGAGTACATCAGAAATTATAACCCACTATCATCAGATACTATTTCTAGCCATTTGTTGGGTCCTACTTTGATGTACTTTGATGTACTTTGATTTTTATGAATCCTTATAACAAAATTATACACATACATATATATACATATTTATAGTTCAGCACATAGGTTTACTTTCACTGTGCAAGTAGTGTATATATATGTGGGATGGTAGCTAAATGTATATGAAGTGAACTGGTCATTTTGTTGTCTTCTTCTTCACCATACCACGCACTCTTCGAATATACATTCTTTCTCTCATCACACTACCTCACGGCATGTTCTCACTGCCACGCTACGGTTCACGCTGCTACATGACCAAGTAATATGTTAAGACTACCACACCACAGCACTCTATACAACATGTCCTCACTGCTATACTGCATTTCACACTGCTACATCTTCACACAGGACCCACTCTGGTACTCTGTACTACCGCAAAACACGTCCTCACTGTAAGATATATCCGCTCTCCCTCTCCTACACTTCCGCACAACATCACACACGAACGCACAGCTACATCTCCAAACATCTATACTTAACCACCATAGAATCAGCTTAATTATGTCAATTACAAGTGAAGAGGGAGCTCTCTGGAGTTCCTGAACCAGCATTAAATAGTAACCTAATCTTCCTTGTATTATATCGTACCATCTTAAAGAAATGAAAAAACATTGGATAATGTAGTCCCAGGTACACTATTCATATTATTGATCATAGATCTGTTTAATCAAAACTGATGTGGTATTAACCACTTAGCATTCAAATTACTATGAATTGCTTTAAATTAATCCTGCATTGTCTCATAGCTTTGAGATTTCAATGATATTATTGTTTATATTTCTATGAAATTGTAGGATAGGTGTGAGAGGTCAGATCTGGCCTCTTTTAACATAAAACAGGTGGGCTATTTTGGATGGATATGGCCAGTTTAAATGCTAAAGGCTATCCAACTTTTTCTATCACACCCTCTCCTCACACTTGCCTTAATAACATCACAGTACACACGATAGAAGCCAATGAGGTAGCTTCAATACCAGTCGTTCTCAACCAGGGTCCCTATCGCTACTGAAGGTCCATATAAGATCTTGCAGGGGTCCTTGCAGCGGAATAGTGAATTAGGGATCCACAATAGAATTTTAAGGGCTCCTGAAAAAATTTTGTTATAGATGGGCCTCACATTGGGCCCCACAGAGACAATGTTGTCAATGCTGGTGTCCTCAAACAACCCCTGCAATAACATCAACAAACCACATAATACAGGAGTTTTCAATCACTTTCCAATGATTCTGGTTATTACTCCAAGAAGCATGAAAATCTGAGCCTGCCAGACCAAGATTTGATCCCTGTTTGTCTGGAATTGACATGTTACCACATAACTGTCTGTTAATCTTAATCACTCAGTCCTCACTGGACCACTACCCCTCTCTCTGTCTCTCTCTCTTTCTTTCTTTCTTTGAGGGAATGCTCTTTGATATTGCAAGCAGTGACCCTGCGTTTCCACAGAATTAAAAGGTCCTATTTCATCGGTAGTCTGTCTCATGATCTGAGGTTTGGGAAATCTTAGTGGAATACAAGGACTATGTAGCTATTGGTGGATAGAGGGGCATCTTTATTACATCAATGAATGTGTGTGTGTGTAAATGTACACTTCATATGTATATATGTATGTGTGTGTGTGTGTATATATATATATATATATATATATATATATACGTATGCAAATGTATGTTTATATCTACAGTTTTATTCATGAGGACCAATGTAAATAGCTATATCTGTAAATACACTCACATACATCTACAGCTTTTCTTTCAAGTATATTGAATGCAAAATGATGGTCCACAGTGTGTGTGTGCTATATATCTGTTCAAATATACATAGATGTCCATAGCTGTCAAATATGTGTTTATATACTGTCCATAGCTGTCAAATATGTGTTTATATTGTCCAGAGCTGTCAAGTGTGTGTGTGTGTGTCCATTGCTGTCAGATGTGTATATATATTGCCCATTGCCATCATATGTGTGTGTATATTGACCATTGCTATTAAATGTGTGTATATTTTGTCCATGGCCATTAAAGATATATGTATATATATATTTGTCGAATAAAATGTTCGTTATATATCTCTTATGTGGATTGGTCAATTCTAAGGGTTAAAGTCCAGCTTCTTTCTCATGCCTGTTTGTGTTTGGCAAAACTCTTTCAATGATGCATTTACCAAAATCTAAGCTTATCATTGAATCAGTGAAAACCTTAGAAGGTTTTTTATTCAAGGAAACTTCAATTTCCAGTTATAATTATTATCGTTAAGCGACGAGCTGGCAGAATCATTAGCACACTGGGCGAAATGCTTAGCAGTATTTTATCTGTCGCTATATTATGAGTTCAAATTCAGCTGAGATCTACTCTGCCTTTCATCCTTTCAGGGGTCAATAAATTAAGTACCAGTGAAACACTGGGGTCGATGTAATCAACTAAACCCCTCTCCTTGTGCCTTTAGTAAACAGGATTATTATTATTATTTGGAGGTGGTGAGTTGGCAGAACTGTAATGGTATCAGAACAAATGCTTTATAGCATTTATTTTGGCCCTTTAAATTCTGAGTTAAAATCCCAACAAAGTCAACTTTACCTTTCACCCTTACAGCGTTGATACCCTAAATATTTCTTTGCCTTTTGCCTAACCCTTTAGCATTCAGATTATCTTGTCAACCGAAATGCTTATTTATTCACAATGCTTCAAATCAATCAAGCATTTTCTCACAGCTTCAAGATTTTGATGACATGCTTGTTTATAATAAGGACATTGTTGGGTAAGTGTGACATGCTGGATCTGGCTGGTTTGAATATAAAACAGGTCAAATATTTTGGTTGGATAAGACCTGTTTAAATACTAAACAGTTAAATTAAAAGCAATTGTTGTTGTTGTTAAGTGTGATAATTGGCAGAATTGTTAGTGTGTTGGACAAAAATACCGTGTGATATTTCTTCTGACTCTTTACATTCTGGGTTCAAATCCTGACTAAGTCAACTTTGCCTATTTTCCCTTCAGGATCAATAAAATAGGTACCAGGTGTGCATTGAGATCAATGTAATCAACATACCCCCATGCCCTAAAACTGCTGGCATTGTGCTAA
Organism: Octopus bimaculoides; assembly: GCF_046866305.1. Lineage (NCBI taxonomy): Eukaryota > Metazoa > Mollusca > Cephalopoda > Octopoda > Octopodidae > Octopus > Octopus bimaculoides. The sequence goes on from NC_142940.1 coordinate 59,612,112, forward strand.
AATTTGAAACCATTATTATTATTATTATTACTATTATTAAGGCAGCGAGATGGCAGAATCGTTAGCACACCAGGCAAAATGCCTAGTGGCATTTCGTCCGTCTTTACATTCTGAGTTCAAATTCCACTGAGGTCGACGTTGCCTTTCATCCTTTCGGGGTCGATAAATTAAATACTATTTGAACACTGGGGTCGATATAGTTGACTCATCTCTTCCCCCTCAAATTACTGCTCTTGTGGAAAAATTTGAAACCATTATTATTATTATTATTATTATTATTATTATTAATTATTAATTATCATGATCATCGACATCCTCATTATTACAGTCTTTTTTTCTCTGTTATTACACCAAGCACAGCTCTCCGGGTGCCTTGGGTATGAGCAATGTTTTGTTTTTGTTTGTATGTGGGTTCTTTTTTGTTTTCTATTGTACCGAGAGTTTTTCTATATATTTATTCATGTGTGCCATGTCTGGTTTTCCGTAACTTATGTATGATGTCTTTTTCTGTGGTACTCTACATAATACGTATGTATAACACCTACTTGTAATACTTTCTGTATATTACATATGTGTGTGTGTGTGTGTCTTACCCACTGAGGTACCCTACACAGTATATGTGTAGGACATAGTTGTACGACCTTCCCTGTATGTGTGTGAGTAATTTTCTGGAGTTTTAGTCATGCAGTCGTCTATTTTGTCCTTGTCGTTCTCCAGATAAGTAATCTATAAGGGGATTATTTCTGTTTTCTATCCCCAGATACTAAGGTAGCAAATATATGCAAGAATTAAAAAAATATTTTTGATAGCTTCTCCATTCTATTCTAATTGTTGTTGATCTTATTGTTGTTGTTGTTATTATTATTATTATCATCATTATTATTATTATTATTATTATTATAAATTGATGAAGATTGACGTAACTCTTTATGAAGGTAAATACACAATTAAAAGAGTGTGAATCAGATGATGTCAGACATATTATCAATATATTGTTCAGTTCAATAAGCAAAAATCAATCTTTTCTTTATTATATATCACATCGCGCTCTTCTAATTGTGATTATTATTATTATAATTATTATTATTATTATTATTATCATTATTATTATTCGCTAAGTGATCATGTATGTTAAGGTATCATGCATATATATATATATATATATATATATATACATATATATATATATATATGTGTGTGTATATATATATATATCATATCATATCCATCATAGATTTATAAATAAAAAGTATATATAAAATAGAAAAATATATAAATTATGGTGAATGTGAGGGTGTCAATATGCATGTATGTATGTATGTACATATATATATTTATATGTACACATATATAAATATTGTGTATGCGTATATTTGATATTTTCTATTTCATATTCAGAAAAACTCTTTGGTCGTAAGTGTGAAGCTCCAATTTTGCATGATTCCTCCTCCTCCTCCTGTGTCATCTTCAGTTTGGACATGTTTAACCTTGACCATGACCTCAACCATGACCTTTCATTGCTCTCTCTCTCTCTCCCCGCCACCACATTTACACTTCTAGATTTTGCAGTTTGATTTTTTTTTTTTTGTTTTATCTTGTAATTTTTTTTGCCTATTCGGTACATTTGATTTCACCCTCAACACTAAACTGTTTATTTGTGTCGAAAATGCATTGTGCATTGGTGTTTTGCATTCCTGCACTGCATTGTTGCACCTCTGTGCAAATCCATGTATATATGTGTGGGTGTGTGTGTGCGTGTATTTGTGTGTGCACACATGTATACTCACATGCATATATGCATATATATGTATGTATACACATTTACCACTGCTACAAATCTATAATATACATGTATGAAGAAAAAAATGTATGCATGGGTGTATGTATATATATTTACATATATATATATATGTATGTATAAAGAAAGAAACCTTTATATATATGTGTGTGTGTATATATGTGTATACATATATATATACACGTATTTGTATATGCACATATATATATATATATATATATATATATATATATATACATTTGTATCAACTTATTTTGTTTGTAAAATGACCGGCCAAGTACATATGTACTAGTATACATATAATATAAACTACATGTGTGTGTATATATGTATAATATATATATATACACACACACGACAAACACACACACACACACAGACGTAACATTGATGGTTATTCTGATTGTCCAGCTTATCTATCTTCAATGTAACGATGTAAGTCTTGTTCGGTTTGATTAAAAACCTTTTGTGGGTGGACATGTCCAAAAGAAATTTTCCTCTTGAGAATATATTTTTATAATTGCTGTTGTCATTGTGTTTATTGTTGTTATTATTATCATTATTATTATTATTATTATTATTATTATTATTGTAAATTTACTGTGTGGCTCTCTTAATTTTTACATTGTTATTTTCATATATATATATATATATATATATATATATATATATATATATATATATATATATGTATATATATATACATATTTTTGTTGTTTAACATTTTTTTTACTATTTTATGTGTAACTTTGAAACTTCTGCTATTTCCCTTTAATTTTGCATTGTTTAATCTCCGATTTGTTGTTTCATATCTTATTTTTATACTTTTCATGATTAGTTTAGTTATATTGTGAATCAGTTCTTTCTATAACATTTTTTTTTTGCACCACATTTGCTGTGCTTTATAAACAGTTCAACATCTTATGTTTTCAGTTTCTTGTATTTTTTGTTGTTGTTTTTCTTTTTCTTTTCAGCCTTCTGTCGTCCTATTGTGGCTCTGTTATGTTAATGTTATAGTTAGTTAGACCTCTATCACACTGCTGTTACATCCCTGCTACATATATATAGTAATATAGATCTTCTTGTAGTAGCAGCTCTCGTAGTTCTTTCACATTTGTGTCACACAGGTGTTACACGCCAACAACATATCTCCATTACAGTATCTCTGTTACAGTATTTGTTGTCTTGGTTATTTTGAAAGCCTTTCCACATGTCCCTGTGTCACATATGTGTGTCACATCCCTGCTACGTTACTTCTTGTTACACTTCCCTATTACAGTATGTTTTGGAGAAATTGTTGTCACACTTCTGTCACACTAACACTACAGCTTTTGTTGTGCTGGTTGTTGTTACAGCCCTAATTACTATTCTGTTATTACACCAGTTCTAATTGCAGTGTTGGTACATCTGTTACCATCTTCTTACATAACTTTCAAAATTCTTCCACATGTGTCTTGACCCATGGCAGATTTTTACATGTGTCACAGGCCTGATACATGCTTTTCATAGTTCTTCCAAAAGTATCTCCATTCTTGATACATTTCTGTCGTACATGTCACAGTCTTGTTACATACATACCTTTCTGAACTTGTCTTCCCTGTATCTGCCAATCATCAAAGAAAAAGTTTGTGAAAGTTACATGCAAATGATATCTATTTTCTCATGAATATTACATTTATCACAAACATTTTTATACTGGTTACTTCATATAAATATTTACATTGTGTAATAACCTATTTATGACGGTATGCATATATTTATCTCTTTATGTACAGGTGTCTCAAAGAGTTACTCATTTTATCATTTCATCAGTACATTGGCCAAAAAATGCAAACTTAGTACACTAATTTATGCTTGTGTGTGGTAAGAAGCTTGCTTCCCAACCACATGGTTCTGAGTTCAGTGTCACTGAGTGGCACCTTGGGCAAGTGTCTTCTGCTATAGCCTTGGGCCAACCAAAGCCTTGTGAGTGGATTTGGTAGATGGAAACTGAAAGAAGCCCATCGTATATATGTATATTTATATTTTTGTGTCTGTGTTTGTCCTCCCCCGCTCACCATCATCGCTTGACAACTGATGTTGGTGTGTTTATGTCCCTGTAATTTAGTGGTTCGGCAAAAAGAGACTAATAGAATAAGTACTACGCTTATGAAGAATAATTCCTGGGGTCGATTTCTCCAACTAAAGGCAGTGCTCTAGCATGGCCACAGTCAAATGACTGAAACAAGTAAAAGAATGTATGTGTGTGTTGAAAGTGATTTTGAAGTTTCAGTCAGCTAAGCTAATGATGACCTAGCTGGCTGAAACATTGAAGTCACTGTTAATTAAAGAATAATAAATTTGTACTCTACAAAAACGTACTGAGTGGTTTTTCAGTTTAATGTGATTTTGTTTTTAATTATAACATAAAAGCAAACATCAATATATAGGACCCTGCACTATTTCTGTTGACTAATTTCCTCTCACAAGGTATTGAGCAACATGAGAGGCAATAGCAGAAGGCACTTACCCAAAGTCCTCCATAGTGTAATGTACTTCGATGCAAGAAATTCTCTTGTCAAGTTGTGGTTTGCATTTAATAAAAGAACATATTGAAATTTATTAACAGATAAATAATTAACACTCTTTACTGTAGAAATCAGACAGCTCCACTCAAAATTTCATTACCCTAAACTGTAGATGGTAGTTTTACGTACCAATTTGTCTTTTGTTGAGGAATTCATGTTTGGAATTATTTCTTGTTGAAATATGCCAAGTTTAGTGAGGCAATGTGATTTAAAGAAAATACCAATGCTATTGCTTGGTAGATATTTAGCATCATTCTTAGAATAGCCTTGGAATTTAATATCACAGTGAAAAGCTTAAATATTGAATTTTATGTCATAACTGTTTGATTTTTTTTTTTTGTTGTTTTAATTGGTTTGTTGCATGATTAACATTTATTTGGTGATTTCTTGAACAATTTTTAATCGTTTTTTTCAGGAGGATCGTCCAACAGGTTTCGACATCTTAACATTCGAACTCACTGACGATGATTTGCCACCAAATGGTGCCCCGTTCTCGTTTGACATTATCTCAGGTGTTGGTAAAGAGAGGTTTCGAGTGGACAATGAAGGCAAGCTGCTTACTGTCCGAGACCTCAACCAGAGCATTAAGGACCGCTATGAACTGACTATTAGAGCCTTTGACAGTGGAAGCCCTCCTTTGTACTCCGATGCAACTGTGACCATTGAGGTAACTGAGGAGAGTACAGTGCCTCCCAAGATATCCAACCTGAAAATCTCAATCAACTCCTATCAAGACAAATTCCCGGGTGGGATCATTGGAAAAGTTTCTGCTGAAGACCCAGACATTCATGATTCCCTTAAATATAGTATTGTCTCTTCGAATCTTCATCTATTTGATATTCATGAGAACGATGGCCGCATTATTGCGAAGCCAGGTCTAGATGCTGGCCGGTATGTCATTGATGTGAAAGTCTCAGATGGTAGGTATGATTCTTACGGCCAAGCTAACGTCGACGTCAGCGTTACCACTGATGAAATGGTCAAGAATGCTGTAACCATTCGTCTTGGTAATATCCAAGCTGATGATTTTTTGAGGCAGCAATCTAGAAACTTCATCAAGGTCTTGAAGAACGAATTATCCGTTCGGGCTAGAGACATTGAAATAATCAGCCTGCAACCTGCTGACATCAGTACAGGTGCACAGAGCAGGCGTAAGAGGTCTACATCCGAAGATCTTGATGTTTTGTTTGCTGTGAGGATGTCTCATAATAGTTTCATCCGCGTAAACACACTACGAAGGAAAGTTCAGAATGCTACCCCTAAAATACAGTCAGCGCTCAACCTGAAAGTTATGAAAGTATTTAGTGATGTCTGTGAGAAGGACACGTGTGATACAGGATCATGCGTTGGCTTTGTGGACTTTGACAAGGAAAACCCTATTGTTACTGAGATTGGCGAACAAAGTTTTGTCTCACTGAAGTACCGGTACACTTATGAGTGTAAATGTCTTGATAGTAAGTTCCCGTTTTTCCTTTCCTTTCTTTGTTCAAACTTCATTATCTTAACTACAATTCTTTTTCATTAAATTAACAAATCCTTATGTGACATAGACATGTTTTGTATTATATGCAAATGAATATACGTTTCTCTTTGTGATTTAATTAAGATCTTCTTAATGGAGTTCAAACTGGTCCCTAACAAACTGATGGGATCTTTTGAGTTAAGGCAGTTCCTGAAGTTTGTAAATATATGGCTGAGTTTGTGTGTGTATATATGTAAATGGTATGCACTTGCAGTTATAGTCTGTGTGAATATGTCTCTATAGTACTTCGAAGTTTGTGTATGTGTGTGTGCATGTGAGGAAGAGAGAGAGCAAGAGAGTGTATAGATTGATGGATGATCAGAGAAAACATGTATAATCAACTCATCCCCATTATTTTCCTGTCTATTTTTGCAGACAAATGTATATGGGACCCAGACCCCTGTATTGGTCACCAATGTCCACACTACAAAGTGTGTAAAGCTTCTGATGTGTCTGGGCCACAGTGTGCCTGCCCAGGGGGCAAGACTGGGCTGTACTGTGACAAGGACTTACCCCCAGACTGTGCTCAACATGGATGTTATCATGGTATGTGCTATCTTATTCTGGTCGCTATTCTACAATCACACACAAAGTCCACCACCACCACCTGCCCACATATCATCATCATCATCATCATCATCATCTTTTCAGCATCCATTTTTCCATGTTTCCATGGATCAGACGAAATTTACCAAGGCAGATTTTCTACAGCCATTTGCCCTCTCTGTCCCCAACCCTTACCTGTTCCCTGTTTCCAAGCAAGGCAATATTTCCTCATAGCAAGGCAGCTAGCTGGCAGAAGCGTTAGCACGCCGGGTGAAATGCTTAGCGGTACTTCGTCTGTCTTTACGTTCTGAGTTCAAATTCCGCCGAGGTCGACTTTGCTTTTCATCGTTTCGGATTCGATAAATTAAGTACACACAGACAGACAGACAGATATATATATATATATATATATATATATATTCTTTTGTTCTTTTATTTGTTTCAGTCATTTGACTGTGGCCATGCTGGAGCACTGCCTTTAGTCGAGCAAATCGACCCCAGGACTTATTCTTTGTAAGCCTAGTACTTATTCTATCGGTCTCTTTTGCCGAGCCGCTAAGTTACGTGGGACGTGAACACACCAACATCGGTTGTCAAGCGATGGTCGGGGGACAAACACAGACACACAAACACACACACACAAACACACATATATATATATACATATATGATGGGCTTCTTTCAGTTTCCGTCTACCAAATCCACTCGCAAGGCTTTGGTCGGCCCGAGGCTATCGTAGAAGACACTTGCCCAAGGTGCCACGCAGTGAGACTGAACCCGGAACTATGTGGTTGGTAAGCAAGCTACTTACCACACAGCCACTCCTGCACCTATGTATACAGACATATATATATATATATTATAACGTCAGCTTTCCATGCTGGCATGGGTTGGACGGTTTGTGTGTGTGAGGAACATGATTTTCTCTTACGTATGTTTCATTAAATACACACACACACACACACACGTGTATGTGTGTGTGCATAGAGGAAGTTTCTAATGTGCCACAATTGTTCACGATTGTTGTTTACTTTTGCAGATAATAAACCTTTAACATTTGCTGGTCGTAGCTTCGCTCGATGGACGTTGGTGGATAAACACGGCTTTGAAAACAGATTAAGTGTTTCCTTGAGGATAAAGACTCACCAGAAAAATGCCAACCTCATGTTTGCTAGTGGTTCTGTGGATTATAGTATTCTTGAGGTAAACAACTTCTATTTTTTTGCATCTTCTTTTTTATTCTTTTACTTGTTTCAGTCATCGACTATGGCCATGCTGGAGCAATGCCTTGAAAGATTTAGTCAAGCAAATCAAACCCAGTACTTTTTTTCGTTTTTTTTTTTTTTTTAAGTTTGGTTCTTATTCTGTCAGTTGTCTTTTGCTGAACTGCCAAGTCATAGAGCTGTAAACTTTCTAGGAATAAGCAAATAGGAAATAACAGTTTCTACCTAACAACAGTGTAATTAGTGTTATGCAAATAATGACCAAACAAACAAAACAAAACAGACGCATTGAAATTTAATTTCTGTTTTTTCTCTCCATATTTTTTCTCACAACAGCTGGACAATGGCATGGTACAGTACAGGTTTGAATGTGGCAGTGGTGTTGGAAGAGTGCAGCTACCCAGGAAAATCAGTGATGGTGAATGGCACACCATATTTGTTGAGCGCTTAGGCAAGACAGCTACAATCAACCTGGACGGCCGTTACACGGCATGGTCGAGCGCTCCGGGTGAACATGATGTCCTCAATCTGGGCAGCAACAACATTTATTTTGGCGCCGAAGTCGAGACATTCCCTAACGGTTACCGCAACATCAAGCGGGGCTTCGAAGGGTGCATGGAAGACCTGCGCCTACACAACATCCGTTTGCCATTCACTGATCGCAATGCTGTAGCCACCTCACAGGAATTTCATAAGATTGAGTTTAACTGCAAGAACATGTGGGAGAAAAATGAAAATGGTAATTCGTTTTTTTTTTGTTACATTTCACTAATGTTATTTTTGTCATTGTTGTTGCAGCTGTTGTTGTTGTTAGTCAAGCAATGGGTAAAGGTAAAGTTTAAAGACCCCGTTTTGGTCACAAATGACTTTGGGGTTGTACCAAGAAAGTTCCCCTTCAAGGCACAAGTCTGGACAAAGTTGTTTATGGAAGACCAGTAATCGTTCATGCATACCAACCTCTCCTCTCTACACCACCATTCTTTTCCAAGGGAAAGGCAAAGGACGATATAGCTTGGCACCAGTGACATCTCAACTCATTTCTACGGCTGAGTAGAACTGGAGCAACATGAAATAACATATCTTGCTCAAAGAACACAAAACACAGCCTATCACAGGAATCAAAAACACAACCTGTCTGTTTATCTCATATAATCTTCCCATCAATCTACCTGTCATACCATTACTCACTTAGCTGTCCATCTGTCTGTACCATCATTATACATAACTTTCTATTACACACCTGTCAGTTTACTTTATGCCATGTTCACCTGACTCTGTACCTGCGACATTATTACTTACTTATCTGTTTTGTTTTTTTTTGTATCTTTCTCTGACTTTGTAGATCCTTGTTCCAACTTCCCATGCCTCAATGGCGGTCGGTGTATCCCATCCAGCCACAAGAGCTACACCTGTGTGTGTGGTTCACGTTTCCAAGGACTGAAGTGTGAAGTCGATACCAATCCATGTGCAGATAACCCATGTCTAAATGGAGGTAGGAAAATGCATCCTCCTGTGTCTCTCTATCTCTTTGCAAAACACCTGTGTTTATATTTATCATAAAAGGATGCACTGTTGTAGATTTAGGCAATGACTAGTGACCGAGACTTTTGGAAATAGGCTGTGCTTGAGAAGACCCGGCAAGCTAAGTGAGACCATAACCCATGGCCTATGCTAGGGGTGTAACCAGCCCACTTATGCATACCTTTCCTTCATTGGACACTAAACTCTGCTTGCAAAGACCTGTTGAGGCAAGTGAAATCGAAATCAAAATCAAATTCAATGACTGGCATCTGTGCTAATGGAGCGCTAAGAGCACCATCAGAGCAGCTGACTGGCTTCCACCATTCAAGCGTGATCGTTACCAGTGTCATCTTACTAGCACTTGTGCCGGTGGCACTTGAAAAAATATTCCAGCAAGGTTGTTGCCAGTGTTACTGGACTGGCTCCTGTGCAGGTACATAAAAAACACCATTTGAGCATGGCCGTTGCCAATGCCACCTGAGTGGCCCTCATGCTGGTGGCACGTAAAAGCACCCACTACACTCTCAGAGTGGTTGGCGTTAGGAAGGGCATCCAGGTGTATAAACTCTGCCAGGTCAGATTGGAGCCTTGAGCAGCCATCTGGTTTGACGTCAAGCCCATGCCAGCATGGAAAGCAGATGTTAAACAATGATGATGATGATATATATATATATATATACATATATATAATGGAGTGAAGTGAAAATTAATCATAACATAACATATTAAACTACAGGCACTTTTTCCTTTTTGTCCTTGACATAATCATATTTCTTTCAATTTATATTATATAAATATATATATAATATATATATATATATATATATATATATATATATATATATATATATATATACACATATATGTGTGTATGTGTATGTATGCATATATATGTATATATATATATATATATACATATATATGTGTGTGTGTATGTATGCATGTATATATATATATATATATATGTATGTATGTATATATATATATGTGTGTGTGTGTGTATATGTATGTTATTACATGCGTGCATGTGTATACGTATATTATTGCATGTGTGTGTGTATATATATATGCATGCATGCACACACAAACACAGTTGCAACCATAAATGTTGATTTTGTTGCTCTTCTGTGGAGGACGTAACACATGTTCCACAACAGCCTCAAAATGTCCTGAAGACATTTTTAGGCTGTTGTGGATCATGGCATGATGTCCTTACACCTCCTATCATGGCATGATGTCCTTACTGAAACAATATATAGTGCCAGTCATAGAAAAGACTGCTCTCTTAGTAAATATACACAAACTTAGCATCATGAAAAAATATTAGTGGAACATTCCCAGCACAACTTGTACCAAATGCAATGATAACAGACCTGATATAGTTATTGAGCATGGAGAAGACATTTCATGTACTGTCATTTAACTTCAACCAAATTTCTTGGTGCTTATACAAAATTATGAAATGAATACTAATTTTCAAAAGTAAAGTATTCATTACCTTAGCTTTTAGCATTCTGAGGGCAAATCATGTTGCCATACAATTTTCCTCCTCTATCGCCTCAGCCACATTGTGTCACATTGAGAAGGGAGAAAACACATATGATGACATGTTGCACCTTCAGCATGCTAAAGGTTAACATATAATTAAATGAAACAAATTTCTTATTATATAATTCGTTCTTCCTCTTACGACTCTGCTCATTGTCCTCTTCTTTTGTCTCTCTGATTCTTTCCTCTCATTGTGTGTGTGTAGCATTCTTTTATTCTTTGCCTGCCACCAAGCCTCAAGTGCATACTCATCCCGCTTTTCTTACATTAACAACACTGCCTGTATCTCTCTTTTACTTTGTCTTCTCCTCTCTCTATACAAAATAAAGCATGACTAAAAGACTCAAATAACTAGCAAACGTTTATCTTGGCTATTATTACATAAAGATTATCATTAATTGTTTATTATGACCAGATTATCATTAATCGATTATTCCTAACTAATTGTCATTAAGTAATTATTATTAACTGGTAACTTTCACTTCAGGTACCTGTCGTAACAACCCTGTTTTACCCAATGATTTCTGGTGTAAATGTGTTGGTGGACTTAAGGGACGACGTTGTGAATATGGCCACCACTGTGCTGTCAATCCTTGCAGGAATGGTGCCAATTGCATTGAAGGACCAGACAAACCTATTTGCCAATGTGTTGGACTTTATGAAGGTAAATTTCACATTTTGTTACTTTATGTTTTTCTCAGCTATTTGTTTTGTTTTTTGTCTTAATATCAGACGGAACAGGAAGGACAGCTTCCATGAACCACCCAAGTCCTAACGATAATATAACTGATAGGTTTTCTTCACCCAAATTTCTCGTTCTTTATGTTTAACAACCTTTCATTCTTATGAGGTTCATATCTTGTCTTTACATTCTGAGTTCAAATTCCACTGAGGTCGACTTTGCCTTTCATCCTTTCAGGATCAATAAATTAAGTACCTGTTACACATTGGTGTCAATGTAATTGACTCACCCCTCCCCCAAAATTTCAGACCTTGTGCTTTTAGTAGAAAGGATTATTATTGTTGTTGTTGTTATTATGGCAGAAACAATAGTGCTTTGCAGCATTTTTTTCCGACTACTTATGTTTTTATGTTTTAAGGTCAAATTCAGCCTAGGTCAACTTTGCCACATGTTTTTTCTGAAGTCTTGGATTATTTCCATTCTCATATATGATAAAGGGATCATTCCCAGTATATAACAGAAGTATGAAACAACCTGCCTAAAGTAATAACTTCTCTTTGTTATTATTTATTGACTTTACATATTTTGAACATTTGTGTCCATCTTTACCACTTCCACAGTTTATTGTATCATTTGTTGCTTGCAGTCAATGGAGCATGCATGGAAGTGTTCAGATATTTCTAATAAAATTTTATTTGTTTGCCTATGTTTTCCAATAAACTGCTGAATTATCCTTATTTTTCATTTTTTTTTTTTTTCTGAATTTTTCAAATTGTAAAGATAATTTATGGACACTTTGTATACACACACACACACACACACACATGCTTATGTATATTCGTATTGTTTTCTTTCAGGCCCACTTTGTCAATATGAGTCTGATAAGTGTGCCAACAACCCTTGCAAGAATGGTGGCACCTGCTACAATGGACCTGGCACTTATTTCTGCAACTGCAGCATTGACACAGTCGGAACGCACTGTGAAGAAATCCTTCTTCCAAATATCTCATCTAATAAACATGGAATCACAGAGAATGAAATCTTCATCATAATTGGTCAGTTTCCATTATTATTATGTTTTTTTTTTCTTCTTTCTTCAAATTTTCTTCTATTTCTCACTGAGTGTTTTTGGTACACCTATTATTATTATTATTATTATTATTATTATTATTATTATTATTATTATCATCATTATTATTATTAAAGGCAGCAAGCTGGTGGAAACATTAGCACACCAAGCGAAATGTTTAGCAGTATTGCATTTGTCTTTACGTTCTGAGTTCAAATTCCGCCAAGGTCAACTTTGCCTTTCATCCTTTCGGAGTCGATAAATTAAGTACCAGTTGCATATTGGAGTCAATCTAATCGACTGGCCCCCTCCCCATGATGAAGCTGTTTTTTTCTGTCTCAAATTGGTGATTTTGATATTTAATGTAATTTACATGTTAATTGTAGCTGTTAATTCATGTTCTTTTGTCTGTTTTGAATTCCTCACAGGTGCCTTAGCATTCCTGATCGTAATAGTAATCATTCTGATTGCCATTCGATTCTGGTACCAGAAGAAGCAAGCTCATCGCCGGATTCTTGCCCCAAATCCCCGCTTGGCCAACAACGTGATCATGGGTGACCCTGATGATCTGAAACATTCCAAACTCAGCAACCCAGACCTGCACCTCGGCATATCACACTGCCCACCCAGCCCTCAACCACCCCCAGTGCCAAACCGACCGGCCTCTTACACGCCGAGCAACCACGACTCGTCTCTCAACACGCTGAACAACTTCGACACGGTGCGGAACTATGGCAGCGCCGCGGACCAGCTGGAAAATGTGCACAACATTCCCGTCTACTCGTGCGACCACCTGCAGACTTTCAGCCCGTATCCGCGCAATGGCGCAAGTGTGCCGCCATCGCTCCCACCACCCCCACCGTCGAACTCAGCATCCGACACAGACTCTATACAGAAACCAACCTGGGAGCTTGATTATCCAAACATCTTGGAAAATTATACGGAATGTAAGTCATTTAGTCTTTTTAGGGTTTTTTTTTTTTTGTCTTTAGAAACAAATTCTTTGATTTCATTACATTTCTCTTTTCTTCTTGAAGAAATTTTATTTATATTTCGAAATTTTTTTTTTTTTTTTTACATATTAATAGAAATGTTTATTTGTGTTTCTTTGTTTTTCATTAATTGTTTCTTTTTTGCAGATTTATCTTATTTTAAAGAATGTATTTATTTTTAATCATTTGATTAATTTATTATTTCTAAGGCTGCAAAAGAATTATAGGAAAACTGGTAAAGTGCTGGATTTAAAATATCTCTGCAGTATTTAGTTACGTCTACTTAGGTTCAAATCCCACCAGTGATGTCTTTGATGTTCCCCTCTTGGAAGATGGTGAAACCATAATCTGTCATATACTGAGGTCAACTCACAAAACTTGGGATACTGTGATTACATTAGAATTATTATTATTATTATTATTATTATTATTATTATTATGGACTAGTGATTAGGGAGTTAACCCACAATTACGAGATCATGGTTTCAATTCCTAGACAGGGTGGTGCATTGTGTTCTCAGCAGCATGTTGTCTGTCTTTACATTCTGAGTTCAAATGGCACTGGGGTCGACTGTGCCTTCTTTCATCCCTTGCAGGGTCAACAAAATAAGTATCAGTTGAACACTGAGATAGACTGCAGAGTAAAATTTCAGGCACTGCCCCTTCCTCTTTGGATAAAATTTGTAAAAACGAAATCTGTTTATTCTTCACTTTATCACAGTAAGAAAATTTAACAAAGTTACTTTGTTATCGTATTTCCTTATTTCATTCATTTCTTTTTGCCTTTAATTAAAAATGTAAAAAAAAAAACAACAAAATACATTTTTGCTTTTGTATTTTTATTTTTATTTGAGTGGTGCTTATTCTAATACCTTAAAGAATACCAAATGCCAAAGCCTTCTTTTGTTAATATCTATCATAACAACGTGGTCCATTTCCTTGGTGCTTCAGTTTTTTGGGTTTTTTTATAACTAAAAATGCATTTTCAAGCCAAAATTTTTCTTGGAGAATCTCTAAATAATTTTGTAACTTATTGCTTAATTTTAAAAATAATATGCAGACTTTATATATTAGCATTCCTCTTGGAATTTATATTATTTCAAATCCTATTGCTTTGGGTTGTTGAAGAATTTGCAATCCCCAAATTATTTTAAATCCTGTTGCTTAAATTCTAAAAATGTTTTACAATTCTTAAAACAAGATTTCCCCTGCAATCTCTTAAAATTCATAACTTGGTGCTTACTTTTAATACCAAAAAGTCTTCAGAACCTGACATTTCTTTAGCAGCACAAATTTGATATTTCTCTTGTGGCTTTACAGTCCTCAGAAGCTTGTGCTTCTTTCATTATCCATGAAACCCAACATATCAAGAAGAGACGATGAGTGAGATAGCTCCTCTACAGCAAGAATCCTCTTTCCACAACACATAGCATAAAGCTACCTCCTTTTCAGCTGTACTCTTACTCCGTTAAGGGGTGCATTTTAGTCTTGTGAAATACATGACAACCTCATTAGTGCTGATGCCATGAAAAAAAGGACTCCGTACACTCTGTCAGTTGGTTGGTGTTAGGATGGGATCCAGTCATAGAAACCATGCCAAAACAGACATTAGAACACAAGAGAATTCTCCGACTCATCTGATCCTGTCAAAGTGTTTTACTCATGACAGCACAGAGGAGAAACATTAAATGATGATGATGATGATGATGATGATATTTATACATACATACATACATACATACATATATATATATATATATATAAGAGAGAGAGAGAGAGAGAGAGAGAGAGAGATTCAGAGAGAGATAGTAGATATATATACATAATTACGAATATGTGTATGCAATGTATGTATATATATATATACATACACACACAGACATGTATGTATCTTATACAACATATAGGTGTGTATAATATATGTACACATGTTTACGAGCATAAAATCTAAGCATGAAAGCCAATGGTTAGTGAAACCTTGGAAGGCCATATCCATGTATATAGATACATAGGTACGATTACACACTAACATGTAGGCATATATATATGTCTGTGTATATATGTGAATGTATAAGTAAACTTGCTTATGAAAGTACATGCAAATATCTATGTATATATACACATGTTTTACACACTTAAAAGTGCACAGGAACAAGGTTTATGATGCCTTTACTAAAAGTCTGCATATGTAGTTGTAATTGCCGTTGTCATTTAGACCCAAATTAGCCCTAATCCATCAGGCCTATGATCAAAAAAGCATTCCATTTGTGACCATCCTGTCTTTTTAGCATATCCTAGAATATGTTGCCAAATGTGTCCTGCCTTCTGTTTTAACATGGTAGGATGTCTTTTGAGAGAGATGTAGCTGCTATTTCTTGTAAGCTTGACAACTGCATCGGAACTCTCTTGTTGTCTTGTCGCATATACTGCAACATACAAAAATGGTGCTGCTATTGACGGTGCTGATGGTCACTTGACAACGGCCAAACCACTAACAGCAGTAGCGAGAACAGCAATAAGAAAGATAATGATGGCATTAATAAGAGTTAATAAATAAACTAGTTAAGTAATAGTTGAAGGTTCTTTAAAATAATAATAATAATAATGGCCTGGTTTCTTTGTATTTCCATTTCATGAGAGTAGCAGAAAGGAAAAATTCCATGAACTTGGCCAAAGCCATGCCTATACAAGACCCTTCTCCTCTTTTCCACCGCAACCTTTCTGGACGTGATACCTCATCTTATGGCAGTCTACCGATGACTGGGTCCGAAGAAGACCTTCCTGGTACGTTGAAATGCTTCCAATTTTTACGGATCTCATATGATGTGACATAAAAAACTGTTTGTTTGTTCTTGTTGTTGTTGTTTGTCCCACAATATGACTTTGTTAACAACAGCAATTAATTATTTAATTAATAATTAAAATTAAATGAAGCAAGGCAAGACAAAATGAGAGAGGGATAATTATTTTGTTTCCCAAATCAGTGATTTTTGTCCAGAATGACAATAACCACCACTACCACCACAAGTGGTGACATTGGACGTCTAGTCTTCCATGTTTCACAATATCATAACCATTAACATGAATTAACAGAGACTACATTTGCATGTTGCCTACATGTTACTCATAAGATACCCTACTATTCATTGAAAAGTGAAGTCAAAATTATTCATGAAAAAGTGGATATCTATCTATCTATCTATCTATCTATCTATATATATATATATATATATATATATATATATATATATATATATATATGACTACTGAGTAGTAGAGGTGAAAATCTGGTAAGTTAAGTTTCTAATCCCAAATCTAACACCCATTTATAATTATTTCTCTTCGCTTAAATTGATTACACTCTAGAAAAATGTCCTTTATAGATTCATCTGCTAACTTACAATTAACAAAAATTGTGTTTTCTGAGTAAAGAAGCCAATATGAACTAACAACCCCTCTTTCTCTTCTCTCTTTCATTTTCCCTTTACCTTACATCCTGATATATACACACACACACACACACACAAGGGGCTGCTGGAAAGTTCCTGACTTTGGGTAAAAGAAAATACAGGAGGATCGGTTAATTACGATTTTATTCAACATATTCCCTTCCCAGATCCACGTTTTCCTTAGTCATGTAAAAGAACACTGAAGGCTGAACCTCCAAGCAGCCCTTTCACAATACCCTTAAAACTAGGAACTTTTCGGTGACCCCTCATGTGTGTGTGTGTGTGTGTGTGTGTGTGTGTGTGTGATAAAGAAGTTCATTTCATTGTTCAAGGTTTGATGTGTCTGTGTGACTCTCTGGGTAAGTGTCATCACTGATGGCTTAGTGTCAACCTATGTCTGGCAAACACACTAACACCAGTATGACATGAAAATTGACAAAACCAGGAACTTCCAAGGCCTTGGGTTTATTTCAGAGATTTCTTTCTCCTTGGTAGATTACCGACCAAGGTTAAAGAGCTTCTACCTGTCCATGAGGTAAGCTATCCCATTCTAGACACCAAACTGACACCCAAACATTCTATAAAGTGATAAACTACCACTCCACTGTCTGATGTGGAGTAGCTCATTCATACATAAAAAAATACACTAAGAGGCTTGCTTCCCAACCACATGATTCTGAGTTCAGTCCCACTGCATGGCACCTGCGGAAAGTGTCTTCTACTATAGCCTCGGGCCAACCAAAGCCTTGTGAGTGGATTTGGTAGACGGAAACTGAAAGAAGCCTGTTGTGTATATGTATATATGTGTGTACTTCTGTCTGTGTTTCTTCCCCCACAACTGATGTTGGTATGTTTACATCCCCGTAATTTAGCAGTTCAGCAATAAGAGGTGGCTAGAATAAGTACTAGGCTTACAGAGAACAAGTCCTGGGGTCAGTTTGTTTGACCAAAGGTGGTGCTCCAGCATAGCTGCAGTCAAATGACTGAACCAAGTAAAAGAATACACACACACACACATAGTAATTGGTTACTAACCAGTGGTGGTTGTGTCTTATCTGTCCTGTATTTCCTAACACCTCTCTTTCTCTCTCCCTCTCTCTCTCTCTACATATATATACTATACATAACATATAACCATAGCTTGCTGTTGTGAATTAACAAAGTAATCATCATTAATATTAACAATATTAAAATAACAATGATAATATTAATTAATCTCTGCTAACATCTATGCTGTGTCTGTTTCATGTCTACTTACTCATCTGCCATTCATTTACAGCGAATATCTCCGGAATCTTCTCTCGCTGTCTCTTACTTATTGGTAAGAGACAGCAGAACAAAGACGTCATTTATTAAGTATAAGCTATGACACTAACAACTCTAATCATTGTTGTTATTCTTTTTGCATTTATTATTATCATCATTACAGTTGTTACCATTATTATTATTATTATTATTATTACTACCATTACTACTACAGCTACTTATTATTATTATTATTATTATTACTATTGCTATTATCAATATTATTATTATTGAGTGAGAGAGCAGTGCATGCCATCAAAGTGACACTCTGGTAAAATATACGAAGCCCAGTATACCCATCATGACTACCCGTCTGATAAGGGTACACCAAACACATGCATCACAACCATATGTGCACGACATGGTGATCTCATATCAAGATAAACAGTGTGTGACCTTGCAGGTGGGGCCCAGTTAGAATATTCTTCAGGTCGAGTAGCCCATCCCACTCAAAAGATCCTCAAATAAGGGTTGCTTAAGGATGATGAACAAAACATCCATGTTTCCAGAGGTGAATTATCCAAACCCCAAAGAATTCCTCTCAACACATGGCTATGATGCTCCCCCACTACTTCTGCTCATGATCAGAGATCAGAGATGCACATATGGTCAGCCACCAAGGGACATGCTCAACTGGTTAAAGTCAAACAACTGACAAGCAAATCTGTGGTATTGAGCAGAATATTTGCTGTAGCCCATCTTTTATACCAGGACAAAACAATGTACATGATAATAACACTTCCAATCAGTTAAGATCAGAAGCCATGAGAGCCACTGCCTGGTACTGCATCAGGGTATCATTATTATTATTATCATTATTATTATCATTATTATTATTATTATTATTATTATTATTTACTTCTCAGAGCTCTTGGCCCTACTTGCTCTGGTTGATTCTGTGAGAACAGACAGCAACCATTTGTCATAAGTCTCACAAGGTCTCTTTCTGAAAATCATAAACTTTGGCACTTGGATGTTAACTTACCATGGAAGACAACACCCAACTACCAATCTCGAAATCCTAGGTCTCTGCAATAGAGCAGTCTTTTGGGCCTGCTCTGCCCCCATGTCAATTCCAAATTATTATTATTATTACTACTATTGTTATTGTTGTTGTTGTTATTATTATTATTATTACTACTACTACTACTATTACTACTACTACTACTACTACTACTACTACTACTACTACTACTATTGTTGTTGTTATTATTATTATGCAATAAGAAGAGTGATATACATTTTGTCTTAAATACAAATTGTCTTTGTTTATTGAATTGAACAGTATTTCAGCAATATGCCTGTTTTCCTTCGGTTCAAAACAAAAAATTGGCAGAAATGTAGGAATTCAACTTGAGGAAGACAGATGTACAGTTCAAGTCAATAAAACAGAGTCAATCTCTATTTATTACAAACTGTATAACAGTCTTCTAATTGTGCATTTACTTTCATGAAGAGTTCTGTCAATCTTCATAAATTATTATTATTATTATTATTGCAGAGTTGTTAGCATGCCAGGCAAAATGCATAGTGGTATTTCATTCATTTTTAACGTTCTGAGTTCAAATTTCACTGAGGTCGACTTTGCCTTTCATCCTTTCAGGATCGATAAATTTATATCAAATTTCACATGAATCTATGTTTCAAATACCAGCTTAATTATTTTACTAAATTATTCAATATCTTCAAAATTAATTGAAACAGTGATAGCGTATTTCAATAGAAAAATAAGAAAAATGGTCAAGACATGTAACACATAATTATTGGTTTAATATATGTAAGATTCAAGACTTCATTTAAGACTTGAAAGATTTCACAGTTAATTTATGGTTTGGTAATAGAAATTAAAAAAATAC